>NC_057797.1:351737319-351758499 GCF_018294505.1 Triticum aestivum | reverse complement strand
TTCTTTGTTTCCTAAAGAAAAATTGCATTAATGAGAGAAATCCGTTGATTTGGCTAAGGTAGGTAAGAATCTATTATTTGTTTCCTAAAGCAAATTGCATTAATGGGAGAGATCCGTTGACTTGGCTAAGGTAGGAAAGAATCTATTATTTGTTTGCTAAAGCAAATTGCATTAAAGAAAGAGATCCGTTGATTTGGCTAAGGTAGGAAAGAATCTATTATTTATTTCCTAAAGAAAATTGCATTAATGAGAGAGATCCGTTGATTTGGCTAAGGTAGGAAAGAATCTATTATTTGTTTCCTAAAGCAAATTGCATTAATGGGAGAGATCCGTTGATTTGGCTAAGGTAGGAAAGAATCTATTATTTGTTTGCTAAAGGAAATTGCATTAATGAAAGAGATCTGTTGATTTGGCTAAGGTAGGAAAGAATCTATTATTTGTTTCCTAAAGAAAATTGCATTAATGAGAGAGATTTGTTGATTTGGCTAAGGTAGACGATTTTTGCGGTTCTTGGTGGCTCAGTGTGAGGTGGGGCGAGGTACAAAAAAATATCATGGAAGGTGAGACGGAAAAAAACCTGGGAGGTGGGAGTTGTCCCTGGTTAACCTACGAAATTTCATAGATTTTTTTAGGACGAAAAAAAACCAATGGAGGTGGGACGAAAATTGGCCGGCGGAGACTACCACCTCCCACTACTGACTTTTTTTCGTCCGGTTTTATTTCATCCCACCTCCCACTACTGACTTTTTTCTTAATTAATAACTCCACCCTCCTGCTGGTTTTTTTTCTAATCTAATTCAATCTATTGATCCTTCCTTAGTCACAATGCACTTACATGTAGCCCCGACAGATCGGTTTCCATATGAAATAAAACACAATCATCAATCAATCCTTGGTTCTCTTTTATAGGACTTGTTGCCATACATGAACCATACGATAACTTCCATATACAAAATAAAGGGAAACACAATCAGGTTTCCTTCCTTTCCAAAGTTCTAGCCACCGACCCCCTCCCCAGACCGCGTTCTTTTTCCCATGCCACCATCGACAATCTGCTCTCCCATTTCCTCGTCCTCCCCACGTTGTGAAGTTCCAACGCACAACTACACAAACACCAGTGACATAGAAAACCACCGCCTCCTCCTCCGCGCCACCGCCTACTCTATTTTCCCCTCTGTGTGGCGACCTGAATGGAAGGCGGTGGATCTGGGATGCGCCTGGTTCCACAAGACGTCAGGCGTAAGGAAGGATGGAAAACCACCGGCTGGATGGCCAAGGGTGACCCATTGAAGGTTTGAAACCTCCTATGGCGTAATTTTGTGCAACCTGCATGAAGATTGTAGGAGCTATCCATGTGGTCGTTCCATCGGCAACAAGTACGTATTGGATAGCACATAATTTGAAATTCTTGACGGAGTTGACTGACCATGACTTTGACTCTCACAATGTTGCATGTTCTTCGGAGTTGACTGGTGGCGTTTTTAGGTTATTACTACCATGAAGATGAGAGGAACATCGAGAAAAATCCTTTCCCTAAAAAATGGATGGGAGGAATATCTTGGTCTATGATTTCATGATGAATAGGACCCTGAGAAAGCAGTGGATGATGCCCCGTTGATTCTCTTTGAATTCGGCTACTATGGAAATGTGTATAGTCAGGTTTGGAGTGAGCGCTCCATGCATGTGTGTCAGTGGCACTCAGAGATTGGTTGTGCCGCTCTTGTGAGGGTGTGTGGGAGTGGTGTGCTCGAGACACGCCAATCTCGTGAGCAGGTGCGGAGATGAGTTGCACAAGAGAAACATTGGTGGGATGAACCCAAACCTTTATTTTTTTTCTAATATGAATTATCCTTCCTTCTTAGAAAAACATGTTTTGAGTAAAGTTATCTTTACTATAGACATATATTGACAATTAATCAAGTATCAACATCATTGCATGCTTATTGCGTGGAATGTGTGTCCCAATGTTGACAGAAGGTATAAAAAGATTGTCTGGAATTATTATTTTCTTGGGAAGATATTGCCCTGAATTCTCATTTCTCATCAGAAATTTAGTATCCATTTTCGTTGATCTTATTTGCAACATGTACAAGTCAGTAATAATCTAAGGGGGTGCCCTACCGGAGAAGATTATGATAGTTGGACAAGAAACTTGGTACTGTCGTGCAAGGTAGAGGTAGGAGAAATAGGAGATAAAAGCATGCATGGTGGGAGAAGGAAGTCGAGTGTCGCGTGGTAGCTCAGACATGGAGTGTGGAAGAAAGACAATGACGAGATGTATGTACCTACTAGATCATGACCATGAGA
The DNA here is from genome assembly GCF_018294505.1 of Triticum aestivum. Classification (NCBI taxonomy): domain Eukaryota; kingdom Viridiplantae; phylum Streptophyta; class Magnoliopsida; order Poales; family Poaceae; genus Triticum; species Triticum aestivum. The sequence goes on along the minus strand of NC_057797.1, from coordinate 351,756,192 downwards.
TATCATCCCATAAAAATGGCCTTTGACTCTCATGTCACATGAATTTTCTCTTTGTATATATATATTTGTTAGTTCGTGGCAACGCACGGACACTTAGCTAGTAATTTATTGTGTTCCCCCTCCGTTACTTCTTTCCGGTAGACTCCGAGACCGCTGTCGATGTCCATGGGTTCGACTACATCGAAGATTACCCCTCCTTCCTGCCAGAGCAACCAGGCAAGCCCCCCCCCCTTGATCACCAGATATCGCCTATTCTTCTCTCTACTGCTTGCATTAGAGTAGTGTAGCATGTTACTGCTTTCGGTTAATCATATTCTGTAGCATAGCCTGTCATTGTTGCTACAGTTGTTGATACCTTACCTGCAATCCTCAATGCTTAGTATAGGATGCTAGTTTATCATCAGTGGCCCTACATTCTTGTCCATCTGCCATGCTATACTATCGGGCCGTGATCACTCGGGAGGTGATTACGGGTATATGCTATATACTTTATACATGATACATGTGGTGACTAAAGTCGGGTCGGATCGTATAGTACCCGCGAGTGATTCACGGATTGGGGGATGAAAGGACCTTTGTCCCGACGGCCCTCTGGGTGGATCTTTGTGGCAGAGCGACAGGGCAGGTTGAGACCGCATAGGAGAGAGGTGGGCCTGGCCCTGGTCGACGTCTGCGGTTACTTCTAAATAACACACTTAACGAGATCTTGGAATTTGATCTGAGTTTGGCCACTGGCCTATACGCACTAACCAACTACGCGGGAACAGTTATGGGTACTCGACGTCGTGGTATCAGCCGAAGCCTTCGTGACGTCAACGACTGAGCGGCGCGTGTCGGATCGGACTGGAACGCCTGCTCTTATATTAGGGAGGCTAGGTCTGTTTCCGACCGCCCACGCAACATGCAGGTGTGCAATGGGTGATAGGCCCAGACCCCTGCGCCATAGGATTTAGACCGGCGTGCTGACCTCTCTGTTGTGCCTAGGTGGGGCTGCGACATGTTGATCTTCCGAGGCCGGGCATGACCCAGGAAAGTGTGTTCGGCCAAAGGGGATCGAGCGTGTTGGGAAATGTGGTGCACCCCTGTAGGGAACTTTATCTATTCGAATAGCCGTGTCCCTTGGTAAAAGGACGACCCGGAGTTGAACCTTGACCTTATGTCAACTAGAACCGGATACTTAATAAAACACACCCTTCCATGTGCCAGATACAACTGGTGATCGCTCTCGCATAGGGCGACGAGGGGATGATCACCGGGTAGGTTTATGCTATGCGATGATACTTGGTGAACTTACCATCTACTGTCTCCTACATGCTGCAAGATGGAGGTGGCTAGAAGCGTCGTCTACGACAGGACTAGCTATCCCCCTCTTATTTCGGAATTCTACAGTTCAGTCCACATACACTACCCCCTTTCATTGATACCAATGCATATGTAGTGTAGCTCCTTGCTTGCGAGTACTTTGGATGAGTACTCACGGTTGCTTTGCTCCCCTTTTCCCCCTTTCTATATCCGATTGTTGCGACCAGAGTTGGAGTCCAGGAGCCAGATGCCACTATCGATGATGACTACTACTACTCGGGAGGTGCCTACTGTTGGGGAACGTAGTAATTTAAAAAATTTCCCACGCACACGCAGGATCATGGTGATGCATAGCAACGAGAGGGGAGAGTGTGTCCACATACCCTCGTAGACCGAAAGCGGAAGCGTTAGCACAATGCAGTTGATGTAGTCGTACGTCTTCATGATCCGACCGATCCAAGTACCGAACGCATGGCACCTCCGAGTTCAGCACATGTTCAGCTCGATGACGTCCCATGAACTCCGATCCAGCAGAGCTTCGAGGGAGAGTTCCATCAGCACGACAGCGTGATGACAGTGACGATGATGCTACCGACGCAGGGCTTTGCCTAACAATCGCTATGATATGACCGAGGTGGATTATGGTGGAGGGGCCACCGCACACGGCTAAAAGATCAATGATCAATTGTTGTGTCACCAAGGGGTGCCCCCCTCCCCGTATATAAAGGAGTGGAGGAGGGGGAGGACCGGCCCTCTCTATGGCGTGCCCTAGGGGAGTCCTACTCCCATCGGGAGTAGGATTCCCCCTTTCCTAGTAAAACAAGGAGCCCTTCCAAGTAGTAGGAGTAGGAGAGAAGGAAAGGGAAAAGAGAGGAGAAGGAAGGAGGGGGCGCCGCTCCTCCCCCTAGTCCAATTCGGACTAAGCATTGAGGGGGGGGGGGCGCAGCCTCTCCTCTCTCTTTCCCTTAAGCCCAATAAGGCCCATATACTCCCCGGCGAATTCCCGTAACTCTCTGATACTTCGAAAAATACCCGAATCACTCGGAACCTTTCCGATGTCCGAATATAGTCATCCAATATATCGATCTTTACGTCTCGACCATTTCGAGACTCCTCGTCATGTCCCCGATCTCATCCGGGACTCTGAACTAACTTTGGTACATCAAAACACATAAACTCATAATACAAATCGTCACCAAACTTTAAGCGTGCGGACCCTACGGGTTCAAGAACTATGTAGACATGAGCGAGACATGTCTCCGGTCAATAACCAATAGCGGAACCTGGATGCTCATATTGGCTCCTACATATTCTACGAAGATCTTTATCGGTCAAACCGCATAACAACATACGTTGTTCCCTTTCTCATCGGTGTTTTACTTTCCCGAGATTCGATCGTCGGTATCTCAATACCTAGTTCAATCTTGTTACCGGCAAGTCTCTTTACTCGTTCTGTAATACATCATCCCGCAACTAACTCATTAGTTACAATGCTTGCAACGCTTATAGTGATGTGTATTACCGAGTGGGCCAGATACCTCTCCGACGATCGAAGTGACAAATCCTAATCTCGAAATACGCCAACTCAACAAGTACCTTCGGAGACACCTGTAGAGCACCTTTATAATCACCCAGTTACGTTGTGACGTTTGGTAGCACACAAAATGTTCCTCCGGTAAACAGGATCACTACTAGGAAAAGGCCTACTAGTGGCGCACCAGTTTTGCCTACTAATGGCACACTACTGGTGCGCCACTAGTACCACGCCACTAGTATTATATACTAATGGCGCACCACATCGTGCGCCATTAGTATAGACCAACATGCGCCATTAGTATCTGGCATACTAATGGCGCATTGTGGGGTGATGCGCCATTAGTATGAATATTAGGTTTTTTTATTTTTCTGATTTTTGCACAGGTTACAAAATATATTATTGGACAGAATATAGACAGCACCACACAACAAGAGCAGATTCATCGAATACAATAGAAGATTAGTCTCTGAATACAATTCATCATATTAGTCTTTGAATTCAAAAGACCGAACAAAGATAGAACATTACAAGTCTCGAGACCGCGAGTAGCGAGTTTGTCGGAAGTAATACTAATCCTAACAAGTCCTACTAATCATCATCATACAACTTCTACTCGTTATTAATAACAAGTCATACGACCATCATCTTGATAGTCATCGAACCAACCCTACTTAATTGTTCTTAGCACATGATCATCAGTATTAGGCAGGACCTAAATACCCTATTTAAGGTAAAATAGCATAAAACAATCTAGACCCTGACTCTCCATTATGGAGAATGGAGAACATCATGTCTCCAATTCTTGTGCTTTGCTTCCTTTTGCTTCCAAGAACCTCCTTACGACTGTCCATACATTTTTTCCATCCTTTGATTTTCATGTCTCCACTTATTTCACCGGTAGGATATATGAAGAACTTGGGTCATTTATAAGCACCATAAATAGCAACAATCCTTAGGGAAAGCTTTAGGTGAAATATAACCCAAGATAACTCCAACGAAGAGATTGATGGATTGAGAAGAGCTCATGCTAGAAGAGATTGATGGGTTTAACTATCTCATTCTTAACAACAAGTGAATCATGAAACATGAACTCAAATTATCAAGAATGACATAATACCATCTCCAATGATATGGTAGAAAGGATTTCACTTCGAAATGCGAGATGAAGAAATGCTTGAGCTCCTTAGAAAAGAATCTCAATTAACACTTGGAGAAGGAATTATTTCCTTGATGAACCGTCATGTAGAACATCCATGAAGAACTCCGGTAACAAAGAGGATGATGAAGACGAAAGGAAAAAGAAGTTGAAAACACAAGGTGAAGCCTTGCGATGATTTAAATGTAGCTTCGCGACGAGATAAAGCGGAAAAACTTGGAACTCTGGAAAAGAAAGATGACCAAATGAAATCAAGAATTTTGATGAACCTGTCAGGACCCTGATTCCAAGTCACATAGATCTAGCCGGTAACACCTCATATCACATTACGGCCTCACGCACGGTATCCCCATGGGTGTCGCCTTACCATGGCACGGGACCGTTTGCGCCTTTTGGCTCACGTATATGATAGTGTCGCTAGCATCCATATGACAGAGAACCTGGGCCGACATGGCTAGTCATGAACCCAAAGCGGCACAGACCTATGGAGACAGGCATACATGAATCACATCGAGCATGTCAGTCATCAGCGAGTGAATCCGGGCTGTAGCACTGGGCTAATAGGACTCCGGGGAACCCGGGCTGTAGCAGGCTAGGCAGGACTCCGGAAGTCACCGCGTGACATTTCCCCGAGGGGACAGACATAGGAACGAAGTGAAACACATGCCGGCCAGTCAAGTGCCCTCAGCAGTAGTGCTGGGCTAGCAGGACTCTGGTGAACCGGGTTGTAGCGGACTACTATGGCTCAAGGAGCACTAGACTACATTTCCCCATAAGAAAGGCTGCCAAGGATAAACAACTAGATTGTCGGATCCCGCACATACCAAGCATTTCAATCATACACACAATATGCTCGATATGTGCAAATACAACATGGCATTACAACAAAACTCTACAACTCAAGTACTTTATTTAAAGGCTCCAGAGAGCCATACATAACATGTTCATACAGGTAGGGGTCACATGACCCGACACTCAAGTCATACAAGCATACAAGCACATGCGGAAGCAAGTAGTCTGAGTACAGACACTAGAAATAAAGAAGGCTTTTCGAAGCCTGTCTATCTACATAGGGCCCTCCATGGCCAGGATCACCACCTGGGTGGCAAGTCACTCATCGACATCGAGATCTACATAAAACCCATCGGAGGGGGCGGTGTTGTCGTCTGAAAACAGTAATTAAGCAAACATGAGTACAAAGGTACTCAGCAAGACTTACATCAGAACCTACTATACATGCTCATTCTCAAGAAGGTGGTGGAGTTATTGCAGCAAGCCAGCTTTGACTCTTGGCTAAGCTATCCTTCGGGACACCACTAGTAAAATAGTTTTCGCACACGAGTCCACTAATCACCAACACAATACTCCACCGGGGGATCCTCCCTCGTCATCCTACGAGAGGGCCATCCTCGGTACTCACACTTATCTTGAGTCTTTTAGTAGTAACCATTAACTTGTCTACGAACTGTATAGGCAACCAAGTAGTCCTTTACCGCGAACGCGGCTATTCGAATAGTTTTTTACCCTGCAGGGGTGTACTTCGTCACACATGTTTCCACCACTTAGCGTCTGCACATGACATGTGCTCGGCAGACTTCAAGCGAAAGCCGATGTGGGTGTAGACCACGACCTGACTAACCGCACAAGTCTCTAGTCCAGGTTTATCGCCTATTTAGGTTCCATCCGCAAGGAGATCCGGCCGGGGTGTCCTCAACGGCCCCAAACGATGTGTGCAGGGTTCCCGAGACACCAAATGGGCACCTCGGTACACCGTGCCATGGTGTATCTACCGCATCATAGCCCACCCCTATGTGACACTCCAAAATTTTTATTGGGTTTTTATCAAAAACTTTGTGGTTTTGAGGAGAGACCTTTTTAAAATTTTTCTTTTTCAGAAAAACCTTCCTCTTAAAAACCTCCTTTTGCCTTGGCAAAGATTTTATTTCTTTCAAACTTTGGTGGTTGATCTTTTGCAAACTTCTTCTCTGTTAGTTCCCTCTAAAAATTTATTTTTTTGGGAGTTTTAATTTGTTTTATTTTCAAGTGAAGCCCTATGAAAATTTGGGATTTTCTTATCTTCGAAGCCACCCTTGGCTTTGTATTTTTGCCCATGAGATAAAACCCCTCCAAAACCTCCCCTCCCCCTTGTGATCGACCTAAGTTCTCTATCCCAACTAATCCAAACTGGTTTTGGATTTTATTCTAATTATTTTCCCCCCTCAAATCAATTCTGAAAAGTATTTGGAGCCTGAGGGATTTTCAAAGCAAGTACCCTTTTTCATTTGAGTTTTGACCTCAAACCAATTCTCCTGGATTGTCCTTTGAACCCACAACCCAGAACCATCTTGATCCACTCCTCCTCTTTTCAAAATTTTCAAAATACAGTCTCTGCAAGTTTGGACCAGATTTGCCAAATTTGGTGAAATTCATATCCACACTGCTCCAAAAATTCCACCAAAAATCATGCAGCCTACTTGAGCAAGGAGAAGCCACTCCACCAAAAATCAGCTCAAGGAAATATCACCAGAGGCCAGTTTCATTCGGTTGAACACCTTGTGGGCACTGTTACTGTTCAAAGTTCAGAAAATTCAGTTTCCGTGTCATCTTCCGTCCGTCAGTTTCAGTCACGCGGCCACAGTGCCCTTGGCACGTTCCTCGCCGCCTCTTCCTCTTGTCCGAAGCTTCACACGCGTGCGTGGAGCCTTCCTGGCGTCGGTAGCGCGCTGGCCCGCCCTCGCCGGCGTCTTCTGCAGCGTCAGGACCTCCCGTGGCGGCCGACAGGAGGTACACCACGGCAGAACGCCGTTCTGCGCCGCCCATCGCTCCCTGGCTCTCCGCGTGGCCTCATGCACGCCAGCGCACGCCCGTAGCACAGCCACCATGGCCGGCAAGCACGGAACGCGCTCTCCGCCGCCGACGGGCCCGCGCCATCCCCGTTCCGTCGAGCTCACCCTTGACACCCAAACCCCGGCCAGTTTAACACCAAAACGGACCCATTGAACCTCCGTGATGACGCTCGACCCCCTAACCACCCCGACCGAGCACTGCGCCACCGTAATCACTCACCGGTGATCCTCGTTCATGGCAACCGCCTCGGGCCGCCTATATAAAGGGGTCCCGAGCTCACTCTCGTGCACGCAGCACCTCCACTACTCACCAACACCCCGCCAGGCCACTAGGGGGACCTCGAGGAGGTCTCCTCCCCCAGCTCCGGCCGCCTCGCCCCGCCTCGGCCTCCAGCCCGATTCGTTCTGGTGAGGCCACCTCCGGCGCTCAAACCCCGTTCGTTACCCTCTCTAGCTGCCAGGAGCATAACCCCCTCTTCAATTTAACCTTTGCAGCCCTCTCCGACGAGCCCCTCGACCACCCGAGCCGCCGTCCGCCGGAGCAAAGCTCGCCGTCGACGTGGTGCTCGCCGACCGACTCCACCACCATCAACTAACGCGGAAGGGTGCCCTGAGCACGGAGGTACCCTCCGATCTCTCTGCCTCGCCGTGGATGGCCGCCGGCGACCACCGCGGCTCTCGGGCGCCGGCGAACTCTGCCGCCCCGTTTGAACATTTGAACCTGACGGGTGGGACCCCACCGTCAGCCTCTCTGCTCTCTCTTTCGAATCGTTTTCTGGAAGCGCCTTCGGGCAGAATGCGTTTTCTCTTTGGGCTGGCGTAGTCGCTACCGAAGCATTTTCTGTTTTTATAAACTAGCCCCTGGAAATCTTCTGTTTCATTACAGATAAGTCCCTGGACAAAAACCCTTATAACTTTTAATCAGAAAAGTATTTTTGATTGATTCTTTTTCTGTTCTCTTTAGAATTTTGTCTAGTTTTTTATCAGATTTATTTGAAAAATATTTGGTTTACTTTCTATGCACTCCTTGGTATTTACGATAGCGCATATATTTTCTTTAAACCGTAGATACCGAAGGAGGTGACGGAGCCGCGAACTTCACCGAGCTAGGCTCCGACTACTCTGAACCAGGCAAGCATGTTTGAACTTTTGATATGATGAGTGTCTTGGCATGTTTTGCATTTAGTTAGTTTCATGGCATGTTGGTGAGCATACCGATGAACGTTATTTTATGTGATAATGAGGTAAGTGAGTTCGATGATCCATACGTGGATGAATGTGAATATGAATGGCCATGTGTTGGCATGAGGATGGGTACGATGGCAGTGTTGTAGCATGCCAGTCTTACGCCAGACTATGTGACTTCAGTGTCAAACCATATCGGTCCAGTACCTATCATTTCCTTCCTTGTACTACCACATGTTCTCCGCAAGGAATATGGTTTAGTAAGTTGCAAACCGCTTTCATGGTACACACCAAAGAGGAGAGGCCGTGATGATGGTTCCATGGCCCTGGATTAAAGCCAGTCATCCGGTCAGGGGGCATGGGTGTTTCCGGTTGGGACCGAGAGGGGGGCACCCCTTAGAGCGCGCGTATATAAATTTGATCCCATGCTATTCGAGATTGTGATTTCCCCGTCTCAAAAGTTTTTCTTGGACGATGACTAGGGTGATTCCTAGCATCGAGAGGTAGGATGGGTGTGTACCGGTTAGCTGTGTTTTCTTCCGAAATACCGTAAACGGAACTAGTCCTTCGTGACTACGGAAATCCGTTGGCTGTGCGAAAAATTTTGTACAAACTCTGCAGAGTCATATATTCCTCCAAATCATCTATTCCATGTCAAGTTTCGTTCCATCTTATCCTAATCAATTGTCAGCTTTGATGACAGAGACTCCGGTGAATCGCATGAGTGCTAAGTCCGGTTGAATGATTATCCCTGTGGATGGACTAACCCGTTTATTCTCATGGATTGAATGTTTATTATGAGTATTATTTACTGGTGAATTTAAAGCCCTTTCTGCGATGTCGCTCAGACGTCCGACTGTGGCATTTCTTTTAAAGCCCTTTCTGCGATGTCGCTCAGACGTCCGACTGTGGCATTTCTTTTAAAGCCCTTTCTGCGATGTCGCTCAGACGTCCGACTGTGGCATTTCTTTTAAAGCCCTTTTTGCGATGTCGCTCAGATGTCCGACTGTGGCATTTCTTTTAATGCCCTTTCTGCGATGTCGCTCAGACGTCCGACCGTGGCATTTCTTTTAAAGCCCTTTATGTGGCGTCGCTCAGACGCCCGACTGTGGTATTTCTTTTAAAGCCCTTTATGTGGTGTCGCTAAGATGCCCGACTGTGGCATCATTTCCTTATTTTTATTTGTTCACCTTTCGTGGCGTCGCTTCAGACACCCGATCGGTCCTTATTTGTGCTCCATGGGATTTCAGGCGGACTACCGCCGTTTCCCATTTTACTTACCCGTTATGCCAATTTTATTTATTGTGCATTAAGGAATTAATCATGTTGCATCCATGCACGCATTTGTTATATCTTACGTCCGAACTGTCTTGCGAGTACTTTCAAAGTACTCACTGGCTTGTTGATTTGGCCAGATGCTGACGAAGGCGATCTCATGGATGAAGAGTTCGATAGCGAGTCCGACACTTAGAGGAGTCCCAGTCAGTCTCGTGCGACCCTGGATTTGGTCACTGTTTTATATCCTCTTCCGCTACCAAATAAATTTATCGAGCCTCACCTCGACGTTCGATGAAATGATATTCTTAGAGTCTTGTATTTCCCTTCCTGCTGTGTTTTTCCACCACCAACCTATCCATGAGTCAGTAGTATGTCTCCACACCACTGTGTCCTGTCCGCCATTATGTATGATTATTGGCGTGCTTGTAATAATTTGGTTGAGCGACCGCAGTTCAACCCTGTAATATATTTTATGCTACTGGCTTATTGTATCAAGATATTGTCTACCAGTGAGGAGGATTTCTCTTATACTGGACTCAAAAGACTGGTTCATCAATAAATATTTTTATTGGAAAATCGGTCGTGACAAGCTTGGTACCAGAGCCAGGCTGACTGTAGGAAGCCACTAGGTGCGATCGCTAATTAGTTATCAGCATGACAGAGCTATTTTATGTTTTTGCAATTGTAGTCATTTTCTGTCAGTCAGCATAAATTTATGATCTGACCCTGCAGAATTTTTGCCTACTTTTGTAGATGGCCGACAACAGCTGCGAGTCTTAGACCTTCGCCAACGTGCCCGATGGGTTCGTCAAGCTTCTTTCTTTCATCGTTCAGGTCGCGATGGGACCATCCGTGCGCCCAGTCTTCACACTCTGCCAGCACCGAGTCAACGACAGTCTGACCATGTACCAGGCCGCGGTGCAGTTCAGGGGAGGGCGTGGTGAGTTACACCGCTTCCGGTTCGTGGGAAGAGCCATGCCTACGGAGAGGCATGCTATGCAGATGGCAGCCCGCGAGGCGATAGCTCGTCTCAGGGATGTCCTTCCCGTGATGAAGACTCGTCGTTACCGTTATCTTCCGTGCCATGTGCCTTACACCTGTCACTACGCATACTCCTGCCCCAGAGGAGAACGAGACAAGGCTTTTGAGATGCTCATTGAGTATCTCCCGGCCCTGGAGGCAGCCTTCGACAACCTGGTGGACGACTTCGTAGCTACCCGCATGGACTCAGTCCATGGCTGTGTTGCCAACAGGAGGGAGCTCCTACCCATCGCTCCGCCACCGACTTTTGTCTCGTCATCAGCATCTTTTACGCCTACTCGTCGCCTGCCTTCTACCGAAGAATTTAACCAAGTCATTGCACCCACTCCAGCGCGCACTACACCAACCTTCGCGCCCACTCCTGTACGTGTTGCTCCGCCCCTGGCAACCGCTCCGTCCGCTCTACGCAACACTACACGTATGGAGCCCATTAGCGAGGAGGAAGTCGAGTCCCCAACCTCGCTACGCCTCGCCCTCGGCAGGGCAAAGGAGGTCGTCAACATCTCTGCCTGAGTACGCTTAGCTGCCATGTATTGTACCACCTTGTAAGATATGTGCATAGGTTGTGAGAAGTAGCCTGTTTGCGCATCATGTAGGATCTGGAGAAGTGCACTAGCCTTAATAACATGTCAGGATTATGTACGCATATCCTAAGTGATGTACTGTATAATTACCGCCCGCGTGTAAGATATGTAATGAGCAGTCCTTCTCCGTGCGCAAGTCGATTTGTTTTTCTTAAGTAAGCTTGGGTATTTAATTATATCTGCCAGCTTTATGCATTTATGGTTTTATTTTTGCGACTCTTTCCGCTTTTCTTAAGAGTTTTACAAAAATATTTTTTTTCCCAAAGTGAAAAATGTCTCGTCCTTGGACACGTTCCATGCCAACTCCACCAGAGTAAATTCATGATACTCAACCCAACAATGAGTTCACTCAGGGACAGTCAAGCCAACAAGGCAGTGAATCGGCATTTTCACAAATGTGCCGCCTTTATGAACAGAGTCAGCAACAACATCGCGAGATGATGAACCAAGTCATCAACATGGGGAATCATCATGGACAGTATCAGCAACATTCCAAGTTATCTGAGCTACAGAAGACACGTCCTCAAACATTTTCTCACACTGACAAGCCTCTTGAAGCCGAGGACTGGCTTCGAGATATGGAGAGGAAATTAATTATTGCAAAGTGTTCAGATCTCAAGAAAGTACTATATGCTCCACACTATCTCACAGGAGCAGCCGCATCGTGGTGGGAGAATTTTCTGCACATGCATCCCAACGAAAATGACATAACCTGGGATGATTTCAAGGAAGGTTTCCGTGGTGCACATATTCCTAAGAGTATTATGAAAATCAAGAAGAGAGAATTCGATGACCTCAAACAAAGGAACATGACAGTGTCAGATTACAACAGTCAATTTACCCTATTATCCCGCTACGCCAATGAGGAGCGTATGACTGAAATCAAGAAGATGGAGAAATTCCTTGACGATCTGGCGCCCGCGCTTAAATGCCAACTGGTCGTGCACACTTTTCCTGATTTTAAAACGCTGGTGGACAAGGCCATTACTCTGGAAAATGAGAGACGCATTCTGGAAGATATCCACAAGCGAAAAAGGGACCAGACTAATCACACTCGCAATCACCGAAGCAAGATAGATTTTAAAAAGGGTGGGACACCCAAATTCTCATCCAATGTCTCGCGCCCAATCAAGAATTTTCATGCAAGGGACAAGGAATTCACCTATCGCCCCGGCGTTACTTGTTACGCTTGTGGAGAAGAAGGGCATTATGCCAAACAGTGCCCCAAGCCAAGGAACTCAACCCCAAAGCCGAACAACGGCGGCAATAATTCAGCGCCCAAGCGAAACAATTTCAATCCCAACAATAACCACAGGAAGGGTCATCTGAACCACGTAACCAAAGAGGAGGCACAAAATGCTCCGGATATCGTACTCGGTACGTTTCCTGTCAACACAATACCTGCAATGGTTTTGTTTGATTCTGGAGCTTCTCACTCTTTCATCTCGAAAAGTTTTGCTTTGCAAAATAATTTTTCGATGCTTCCTTTGGAGAAATCCATAATAATCAAGTCCCCCGGGATTCAGCAAGTTTCTCAGAATTACTGTCAGAATGTGGTCATTGAGTTTGAAGGATTGGAGTTTTACACAAATCTTATTGTATTGGAAAATAAAGGACTGGATGTCATCCTAGGGATGGATTGGCTAACCACCAATAAAGGTTTTATCGACTGTTTCAACAGGACCGTGATTCTCACACACCACCAAGGGAAGACAATAAGAGTATCAGCCAAGGAAGGAAAAAGACCCCGGCAACCGAGATTAAATAAGGTGGACGTTTCTGAGCTAAACAAGGTTCCAGTAGTGTGTGAATTTCCAGATGTATTCCCTGAAGAGCTGCCAGGCATGCCACCAGACCGAGAAATAGAATTCCGCATTGAGCTAGCACCAGGGACCACCCCCATATACAAGAAACCATACAGAATGGCACCATCCGAGTTGATCGAATTGAAGAAGCAAATAAAGGAATTACTGGAAAAAGGATACATTCGAGCCAGCTCCTCACCTTGGGGATCACCAATTTTATTTGCCAAGAAGAAGGATGGAACGCTGAGATTGTGTATCGACTATCGAGCACTTAACATGGTCACTGTCAAAAACAAATACCCGATGCCAAGGATAAACGATTTGTTTGATCAACTTGCTCAGGCCAAGGTATTCTCAAAAATTGACTTAAGGTCAGGATACCATCAATTGAAGGTACGAACGGAAGATATCCCCAAAACAGCCTTCACCTCCAGATATGGACTTTACGAGTTCACAGTGATGCCATTTGGATTAACTAACGCCCCGGCATATTTTGTTCACCTCATGAACAAAGTATTTATGAAGTTTATGGACAAATTCGTCGTAGTATTCATCGATGATATTCTGGTATACTCCAGAACACTAGAAGAGCACGCAGAACATCTCAGGATTGTACTAGGAGAGCTAAGGAAACACCAATTGTATGCCAAGTTCAGCAAGTGCGAATTTTGGCTAAGACAAGTAGGTTTCCTAGGCCACGTGCTGACTCAAGACGGTATAGCAGTGGACCCAGAGAAAGTCAAGGCCGTACTTGACTGGAAGTCACCAGCCAGCGTAACAGACATACGAAGTTTCTTGGGAATGGCAGGATATTACCGCAGATTTATTGAAGGATTTTCCACCATATCCAAGCCTATGACACAGTTACTCAAGAAAGATAAGAAGTTTGAGTGGACAGAAGCCTGCGAGAAAAGTTTCCAAGAGCTAAAGCGGAAATTAACAACATCACCGGTATTAATTGTACCCGATATACACAAGAATTTTGAAGTATTTTGTGACGCATCCAGAAAGGGTCTCGGATGCGTGTTGATGCAAGAAGGCAAGGTTGTCGCCTACGCTTCAAGGCAACTTCGCAAACACGAGGAAAATTATCCCACTCATGATTTAGAAATGGCAGCAGTTATTCATGCACTCAAGGAATGGAGGCATTTCCTACTTGGGAATCGATGTGAGATATATACGGATCACAAAAGCCTCAAATACATTTTTACGCAGCCAGAACTAAATTTACGGCAACGCCTCTGGTTGGAATTGGTAAAGGATTATGATGTTGGTATCCATTACCATCCAGGGAAAGCAAACATAGTGGCCGATGCCCTGAGTCGGAACCCCAGCTCCGACGGGAACTATCTGCACAGCTTGAGGCCCGAATTCCATCAAGAATTTGTCAAGCTCAACTTGATAATGGTAGCAGAAGGCACCATATCAAACTTGGAAATACAACCACACCTTGTGGAGAAAATTAAAGAGGCTCAGTCCGGTCACCCCAGCATTGAAGGAATTAAAAGGAAGTTGAGTATGGGCAAGGCCTCGGAATTCGTCATAGACAATGAAGGAATAGTATGGTACGGAGAAAGGCTATGCGTGCCAAACATAGAAGACCTGAAACAGCAAGTTTTAACTGAAGCACACACCACTCCATATTCGATCCACCCTGGAGGAACCAAAATGTATAAAGATATTCAGGAAAGATTTTGGTGGCACGGTATGAAGAGGGACATAGCCGCCTTCATTGCATGTTGCGACTCATGTCAACGCATAAAAGCTGAACATCAGAGACCAGCCGGACTACTGCAACCTAACAAAATACCTGAGTGGAAATGGGATGAAATAGGGATGGATTTTATTGTCGGTCACGACACGGGAATGATGCCATATGGGTCATCACTGACAGGTTGACCAAAGTGGCACACTTTATTCTAGTGAAGACAACCTACACCACTCAGAGGCTTGCCAGGATTTATCTTTCCCGCATAGTCTGTCTGCACGGTGTCCCGAAGACTATAATTTCCGACAGAGGCACTCAGTTCGTCTCAAGATTTTGGGAGCATTTACAACAGGCTCTGGGAACCCAACTAGCCTTCAGTACCGCATACTGTCCACAGACTGATGGACAAACAGAATGCGTAAACCAGGTTTTAGAAGACATGCTGAGAGCATGTGTCCTCACCTATGGAACCAGTTGGGAGGACAGCCTGCCATATGCCGAGTTCGCATACAACAAAAGTTACCAGGCCAGCCTGCAAATGGCTCCTTTCAAAGCCCTATACGGAAGGAGATGTCGTACCCCGTTAAATTGGTCAGAGACCGGAGACAGCCGCATCTTCGGACCAGATATGCTCAGAGAAGCCGAGGAAAAAGTCAAGCTAATCAGGGACCGACTTAAGACCGCTCAAAGTTGACAGAAAAGTTATTATGATCAGAAACATCGTAGGGTCAGCTTCGAACCCGGTGAATTCGTATACTTGAGAGTATCCCCGATGAGAGGATTGCAACGGTTTAAGATTAAAGGAAAATTAGCACCAAGATTCATTGGACCATTTTGCATAGTGGCACGAAGAGGCACTATAGCCTACCAGCTAGACTTACCCGAAGACTTGTCCGACATTCACGACGTGTTCCACGTCTCTCAATTAAGGAAGTGTGTAAGCAACCCAGAGAAACAAGTATCCCATGAGAACATTGACGTACAGCCAGACCTCACTTATCGAGAACGTCCCATAAGAATATTAGAGGAGTTTGAAAGGAGGACCCGACAGAAAACCATCAAGTTTTTCAAAGTCCAGTGGAGCAATCACACCGACAGTGAAGCAACTTGGGAAAGCGAGGATTTTCTTCGGACAGAGCATCCACACTTATTTAAGGATCAGCTGAAATCTCGGGGACGAGATTTTTCCTAAGGGGGTAGGTGTTGTGACACTCCAAAATTTTTATTGGGTTTTTATCAAAAACTTTGTGGTTTTGAGGAGAGACCTTTTTAAAATTTTTCTTTTTCAGAAAAACCTTCCTCTTAAAAACCTCCTTTTGCCTTGGCAAAGATTTTATTTCTTTCAAACTTTGGTGGTTGATCTTTTGCAAACTTCTTCTCTGTTAGTTCCCTCTAAAAATTTATTTTTTTGGGAGTTTTAATTTGTTTTATTTTCAAGTGAAGCCCTATGGAAATTTGGGATTTTCTTATCTTCGAAGCCACCCTTGGCTTTGTATTTTTGCCCATGAGATAAAACCCCTCCAAAACCTCCCCTCCCCCTTGTGATCAACCTATATTCTCTGTCCCAACTAATCCAAACTAGTTTTGGATTTTATTCTAATTATTTTTCCCCCTCAAATCAATTCTGAGAAGTATTTGGAGCCTGAGGGATTTTCAAAGCAAGTACCCTTTTTCATTTGAGTTTTGACCTCAAACCAATTCTCCTGGATTGTCCTTTGAACCCACAACCCAGAACCATCTTGATCCACTCCTCCTCTTTTCAAATTTTTCAAAATACAGTCTCTGCAAGTTTGGACCAGATTTGCCAAATTTGGTGAAATTCATATCCACACTGCTCCAAAAATTCCACCAAAAATCATGCAGCCTACTTGAGCAAGGAGAAGCCACTCCACCAAAAATCAGCTCAAGGAAAAATCACCAGAGGCCAGTTTCATTCTGTCGAACACCT
Source organism: Triticum aestivum (assembly GCF_018294505.1). Classification (NCBI taxonomy): domain Eukaryota; kingdom Viridiplantae; phylum Streptophyta; class Magnoliopsida; order Poales; family Poaceae; genus Triticum; species Triticum aestivum. The sequence continues at coordinate 351,739,802 of NC_057797.1, read as the reverse complement.
TGTGGGCACTGTTACTGTTCAAAGTTCAGAAAATTCAGTTTCAGTGTCATCTTCCGTCCGTCAGTTTCAGTCACGCGGCCACAGTGCCCTTGGCACGTTCCTCGCCGCCTCTTCCTCTTGTCCGAAGCTTCACACGCGTGCGTGGAGCCTTCCTGGCGTCGGTAGCGCGCTGGCCCGCCCTCGCCGGTGTCTTCTGCGGCGTCGGGACCTCCCGTGGCGGCCGACAGGAGGCACACCACGGCAGAATGCCGTTCTGCGCCGCCCATCGCTCCCTGGCTCTCTGCGTGGCCTCATGCACGCCAGCGCACGTCCTTAGCACATCCACCATGGCTGGCAAGCACAGAACGCGCTCTCCGCCGCCGACGGACCCGCGCCATCCCCGTTCCGTCGAGCTCGCCCTTGACACCCAAACCCCAGCCAGTTTAACACCAAAACGGACCCATTGAACCTCCGTGATGACGCTCGACCCCCTAACCACCCCGACCGAGCACTGCGCCACCGTAATCACTCGCCGGTGATCCTCGTTCACGGCAACCGCCTCGGACCGCCTATATAAAGGGGTCCCGAGCTCACTCTCGTGCACGCAGCACCTCCACTACTCACCAACACCCCGCCAGGCCACTAGGGGGACCTCGAGGAGGTCTCCTCCCCCAGCTCTGGCCGCCTCGCCCCGCCTCGGCCTCCAGCCCGATTCGTTCTGGTGAGGCCACCTCCGGCGCTCAAACCCCGTTCGTTACCCTCTCTAGCTGCCAGGAGCATAACCCCCTCTTCAATTTAACCTTTGCAGCCCTCTCCGACGAGCCCCTCGACCACCCGAGCTGCCGTCCGCCGGAGCAAAGCTCGCCGTCGACGTGGTGCTCGCCGACCGACTCCACCACCATCAACTGATGCGGAAGGGTGCCCTGAGCACGGAGGTACCCTCCGATCTCTCTGCCTCGCCGTGGATCGCCGCCGGCGACCACCGCGGCTCTCGGGCGCCGGCGAACTCTGCCGCCCCGTTTGAACATTTGAACCTGACGGGTGGGACCCCACCGTCAGCCTCTCTGCTCTCTCTTTCGAATCGTTTTCTGGAAGCGCCTTCGGGCAGAATGCGTTTTCTCTTTGGGCTGGCGTAGTCGCTACCGAAGCATTTTCTGTTTTTATAAACTAGCCCCTGGAAATCTTCTGTTTCATTACAGATAAGTCCCTGGACAAAAACCCTTATAACTTTTAATCAGAAAAGTATTTTTGATTGATTCTTTTTCTGTTCTCTTTAGAATTTTGTCTAGTTTTTTATCAGATTTATTTGAAAAATATTTGGTTTACTTTCTGTGCACTCCTTGGTATTTACGATAGCGCATATATTTTCTTTAAACCGTAGATACCGAAGGAGGTGACGGAGCTGCGAACTTCACCGAGCTAGGCTCCGACTACTCTGAACCAGGCAAGCATGTTTGAACTTTTGATATGATGAGTGTCTTGGCATGTTTTGCATTTAGTTAGTTTCATGGCATGTTGGTGAGCATACCGATGAACGCTATTTTATGTGATAATGAGGTAAGTGAGTTCGATGATCCATACGTGGATGAATGTGAATATGAATGGCCATGTGTTGGCATGAGGATGGGTACGATGGTAGTGTTGTAGCATGCCAGTCTTACGCCAGACTATGTGACTTCAGTGTCAAACCATATCGGTCCAGTACCTATCATTTCCTTCCTTGTACTACCACATGTTCTCTGCAAGGAATATGGTTTAGTAAGTTGCAAACCGCTTTCATGGTACACACCAAAGAGGAGAGGCCGTGATGATGGTTCCATGGCCCTGGATTAAAGCCAGTCATCCGGTCAGGGGGCATGGGTGTTTCCGGTTGGGACCGAGAGGGGGGCACCCCTTAGAGCGCGCGTATATAAATTTGATCCCATGCTATTCGAGATTGTGATCTCCCCGTCTCAAAAGTTTTTCTTGGACGATGACTAGGGTGATTCCTAGCATCGAGAGGTAGGATGGGTGTGTACCGGTTAGCTGTGTTTTCTTCCGAAATACCGTAAACGGAACTAGTCCTTCGTGACTACAGAAATCCGTTGGCTGTGGGAAAAATTTTGTACAAACTCTGCAGAGTCATATATTCCTCCAAATCATCTATTCCATGTCAAGTTTCGTTCCATCTTATCCTAATCAATTGTCAGCTTTGATGACAGAGACTCCGGTGAATCGCATGAGTGCTAAGTCCGGTTGAATGATTATCCCTGTGGATGGACTAACCCGTTTATTCTCATGGATTGAATGTTTATTATGAGTATTATTTACTGGTTAATTTCAAGCCCTTTCTGCGATGTCGCTCAGACGTCCGAATGTGGCATTTCTTTTAAAGCCCTTTCTGCGATGTCGCTCAGACGTCCGACTGTGGCATTTCTTTTAAAGCCCTTTCTGCGATGTCGCTCAGACATCCGACTGTGGCATTTCTTTTAAAGCCCTTTTTGCGATGTCGCTCAGACGTCCGA
>NC_057797.1:351721346-351737168 GCF_018294505.1 Triticum aestivum | reverse complement strand
TTTAAAGCCCTTTCTGCGATGTCGCTCAGACGTCCGACTGTGGCATTTCTTTTAAAGCCCTTTTTGCGATGTCGCTCAGACGTCCGACTGTGGCATTTCTTTTAAAGCCCTTTCTGCGATGTCGCTCAGACGTCCGACCGTGGCATTTCTTTTAAAGCCCTTTATGTGGCGTCGCTCAGACGCCCGACTGTGGTATTTCTTTTAAAGCCCTTTATGTGGTGTCGCTAAGATGCCCGACTGTGGCATCATTTCCTTATTTTTATTTGTTCACCTTTCGTGGCGTCGCTTCAGACACCTGATCGGTCCTTATTTATGCTCTGTGGGATTTCAGGCGGACTACCGCCGTTTCCCGTTTTACTTACCCGTTATGCCAATTTTATTTAGTGTGCATTAAGGAATTAATCATGTTGCATCCATGCACGCATTTGTTATATCTTATGTCCGAACTGTCTTGCGAGTACTTTCAAAGTACTCACTGGCTTGTTGATTTGGCCAGATGCTGACGAAGGCGATCTCATGGATGAAGAGTTCGATAGCGAGTCCGACACTTAGAGGAGTCCCAGTCAGTCTCGTGCGACCCTGGATTTGGTCACTGTTTTATATCCGCTTCCGCTACCAAATAAATTTATCGAGCCTCACCTCGACGTTCGATGAAATGATATTCTTAGAGTCTTGTATTTCCCTTCCCGCTGTGTTTTTCCACCACCAACCTATCCATGAGTCAGTAGTATGTCTCCACACCACTGTGTCCTGTCCGCCATTATGTATGATTATTGGCGTGCTTGTAATAATTTGGTTGAGCGACCGCAGTTCAACCCTGTAATATATTTTATGCTACTGGCTTATTGTATCAAGATATTGTCTACCAGTGAGGAGGATTTCTCTCATACTGGACTCAAAAGACTGGTTCATCAATAAATATTTTTATTGGAAAATCGGTCGTGACACCCTAGGGTCAGCGCTACACACGGCCGCCAACACATAACCTACAAACACCAGAAACTAGTTGCAACTCCTGGACAGAGGACGAGAGGGGTCAGTAAGTCAAGCGGGGTCATATTTCAGGGCGCAATGTGTGGTAGTAGCTGAATCTTAAATCACGCATACATATCTCAGTTCTTATGGACGGCCTCAATGAAACAACCCACCATGTACTTCTACATGGCCTCTCATCGATACCTTTACCAAAACATGTTCATGCACCACTCACATTACCGTCAGAATCATTTCACTCTAGCCCATCACCCAGATGAACCAGACCTGACACAACTCTAAGCATAGCAGGCATAGCAAGGTAGGAAACACAAACATGGCTTAATCAACTCCTACACATGCTAGTGGGTTTCATCTAGTCACGGTGGCAATGATAGGTCATGCAGAGGATAAGGGTTCAACTACCGCAGCACACAGCAGTTTGAAACATTGTTGTCATAATGCAGTAACTGAGAGCAGAGGCGATAACATGGGATTGTATCGATATGATCAATGGGGCTGCTTGCCTGATGGAGTGGTAGTAGGGTACTGCCCTTCAGTTGGATACTCGGAGATATCCTCGGAGGCAGGACCTACCACGAAGGACACACAGAACATAATCAACACATGACAATATGCAACAATATGATGCATGCTATGACATGGCAAAATGATGTGTCCTGCCTAATGCAATGTGAAACAAGTTGAAAAGGGTCCATTTGAATCAAAGATTCAAATGAGGGTTAAAGTTCTTATGCATAATGAGTGTGTTATCTTGTTTCACCTAAACAACAAAGTTAAAGTGGTTTGTCATGCATGAAACCATTACAGATGGATAGATTGAATTTTTCTGATCATTTTTCATATATAATTTGTTTGATTTGGAGCTATGGTTGATTTTCTTTGAATTTTAGAAGTTTTGGCTATTTTCTGGAATTTCCTATATAAAAACAAATCAAGAAAATGAATAATTCCGTCAGCACTGCATCACTATGACGTCAGCGAGTCAAAGGCGCCAGGGCCAGTCAAACCTGACTGGTGGGCCATGTCTGTCAGTGTCTCAGCTAACTAACAGAATTAAGTTAATACTAACTAACTGACAGTGGGGCCTGGGCCCACATGTCAGTGACCTAAACTAACTAAAATTAGTTAGCGCTAATCCTAGACTAATTAACAGGTCGGCCCCACCTGTCATAGGCTCAGGGGGGAAGTCAACTTAGGCCCACACGTCAAGTCCACGGGTCAAACCCGCCGGCGTTTAGCCACCGGCGAGGCCAGACGCGGCGGAGGGGCTTGGGTTTGCATCTCCGGCGACCAAATCGACGGCGGAGAGCAGCTACGTGACGCGGGGAGCGAGCCGCATCGAGTGGTGGCAGTGGGTGGAGCTAGGGTGGCCGGAAACATCGCCGGCGACGACCTTGGCGGCTGCCGGAGTTCAGGCGAGGTCGAAAACCGAGGCTGCGGGGCACGGCGAGGCGCGTGGAAAGGTGCTACGGGCTGCTTGGGCTGCGACGAATGCGATGGCATGCTCGGAATCAAGCCAGTGTGGATGTGGCCATGACGGTGACGTGCAGAGGCGGCGGCGCGTGCGGGCGAGCTTGGTGTGGTCGCTATGGTGTACAAGAAGGCAAGCGGGGAGGATGGGGAGGTGCAGCAGCTCACGGCGGGGATGTAGGAGCAGACGACACGGTCGGGGATGAGCTGATGCGGCGGCGACGGTGATGGGGATCTGCGGCGGTGCTCGGTGGAGTCGAGCTCGAAGAAGACGAAGCAGGGTGCGCGAGCGCTCGGTGCTCGGGCTGCTCGACGGAGAGGACGGTGGCGGAGCTCGTGGACATGGCAGTGCGGTGCGAGGACGACGGTGGACGTGAGAACTACGGTGGCGTGGCTACGGCAGCGTAGGCCACGGCTTCGGGGAGCGAGGGAGAGAGCAGGGGGGAGGAATGAGGTGTCCAGGGGGTCGGGGTGGCGCCGCGGAGGCGTTTCGAGGCATCGCGCTGGCACGGGCGACGGCAGGCAGGCAGAGAGGTGGCGTGGCGAGCTCCTGTGCTCGCCGTCGAGCACTTGCTCGCCTCGCTGGCTAGGCGAAGCAGCTGCATGGAGCGGCTGCTGGGCCGGGCCAGCTAGGTGGGCCGACTTGTGGGCTTGTAGGTAAGTCTCTGGTCCTTTTTTTGTTTTTGCTTTTATTTATTTCCTGCTCTGTGTATTGAAATAGAATAAATACTATTTCATTTCCAAGAACTCTGGAAATATTCAGAGGCACATTTGGGAATATTCTCAACTGCCTAAAAATGCTTCCAAGATTATTTGAGCACTTTAAAATATTTATAGCATTTAAAATGCCCAAATTCAAATACTTATGGATTGTTCAAAAATCCAGAATGGCTCCATAAATTGCAAGACCATTTTTGGCAGAGGTTTTAGTCAAGACCAAAAATGGTGGGCTTTTATGAAGGGCATTTTGGGTTCATTGAAATTCCAATTGTTGGAAATTAGCATTTTCACGGGGGGTGTTGGGGTTGATTAGGCCCCATTTCAAGTTTAAAAGAAATTTAAACATGATGCACATGTTCATCCAATCCTAATGCATGACTAAAAGCAGGGATGTGACAGAACCTCCGGGATAAGGAATTAATCACTTGGGTGAAATACGAATAAGAATTACGTTATGTGTGTCCTTCACCAATTTAGATTGATGACAAGCAACAGATTTGGCATACTACTTATTCTCTTAGAAAGGATTAAGATAGATATAGCACCAACTTGAGAAAGTCTTCAACGATCCACCGATAGAATTTGGAAGGAATGAATGAATGAATTGATATGATAAACGATGGAAGAAGAGAAATCTTGAACGATCCACCGATAAGAATTGAAATTGAATGTAGCAAAGGCACAAATCACCGGGAAGAATTAGCGAATGACATGAATGAAGATACTTGAGGGAATTTGATACATGAGAACGAATAGATCACGAACTGATTAGAGAATGTTTGAATGATGCACCGGTAAGATTTTGAGAACAATAGCTAAAAACTGAGAATAAATAATTCTTCTAAAATGATGGGCTCCGAAGGAAAGAAATTAAAACAACTCATGGAATGCTCCGGATGGATGAAAAGAATTCTCACAATCAAAACAATTATGAGAGGATGGCATAAAGCTAGAAACATGAATCTTGAAGATAATGGAGCAAGATTGAGAGAAAAATCTTCTTCGGTCTTCAAATGTTGAGAATGACGATGCGAAACATCAACATGAGTTGTTGAGATACTCAGGGATGAATATTAGAAAGATTGCACCGACGATGAAAAGAAATTGCTAGCTCTTGGAGAAAAGCATTTGACTGATGATAATTCATACTTATGTCAAACTTCAAAAGAATTTAGGATAGCTCCAGGAAAATAAGAAAAGTCAGGTAAGATCCTGGAAAATGACCTGTGGGTTAGGGCCCACTCAAAAGAAACACTGTTGAACGATTTAAAAGAGAGAATGCACCGGTTGAATTAAAAGGCTTGAATGAGATAACAACCTCGAGATATCTTCAGCACTCCGGAACAATTGAATAGCGAGAAGAGGAATGATAATAAGGTGCACCGGCATGGAAAACATTTGTAACGAGGAAAAGATATGATCGACAAAGCTTGAATTGGATCCACCGGAGAAGATAAAAGAAACGAAGAATGATGAACTCGAAGCTCCATTAGTATCTTCATGAGAATCACCGGGTAAGAACATGAAGGAAAAGAATGGAGAGACTTCCATCGATAAAATGGATAGTTGATTAAGAAATCTGGGTCCTCAAAGAAAAAGGGTGGGAGGGTGGAAAAAACAAAGACAACTTGGAGATGGATGAAACCAACACCGTTGAGGAGAACTGATAATTGATCTTGCGAATGTTAAAGTGATCGGATCCACTTGAAGAGAGACACACCGGTTGAAAAAGAATTAACATGACAATCTCGATGATCCAAAAGGATTAGTATTCCCATAGGAATACGAGAACACCACTTAGGAAAGGTATTGAATCAACATTTGACTTTGATGCAACTCCAATACCAAAGCAAAAACAAAACAAAGGATTGGCTTACAGAATAAGCCGGAACAAACATATGATAGAGATTTCGTCCGAAGTTTTCGTGGTGGGGCCCACACGGGCTCGATCGTACAGCACCATCATGTACAAGGCAGTGCACGTGACATACGAAGCGTTCCCGAGTCAGCATAGCCAAGGACTCTTTAAGACACAACGAGACCACTGTAAAACCAACCGTGGATAGGCGGACCACTAGACGTCGAACCCCAATTTCATATCATACATCTGTCGGAAAGATATCCTAAGAGATACTTAAATTCCCACTTATAAACTCCCGAAACTTTCCAGTTATGCAATCAGGTGTTGGGGATACAGGGGAAGCATAATATCTCACCCAAAACTAGCAAATCCTACATCCAGCTATATCCATCCTTCAACACATAACCAAGAAACCTTCGGAAATCGTTTACCTCAACCTTCAAAAAGCATCTGTTATACGAGTTATAGCAATACTCCCGAACTCCCGCCCCAGTACTGGGTGGCATCGAGGTAATCTCACCAACAACTGCATAAAAGAGATTTTCGATGTCGGCGAAACTCAGGTATTCCAGAACTGCAACGATAAAATTGTGACGACAACACCTCGGAGCTCAACTCCCCGGGACACTGCCACAACCCCTAAATGTCAGGAGGCACCAAGAACAATGTTCTCGTCACAAAACCATCGGAACGATTCCAAGATACCAGCGTGATCCTAAATTTTTTTAGTGAAATTTGAGAAGAGAAGAGTCAAAACTCTACGTCAGGATGCCTCACCAGAGCGACGAAGGGAATGAGGAGTAAAAAGAATCCTACTCTCCGATAAATATAATCCTAAATGACTCAAAACATTTTTCTAGACTCAACAACGCCAACGATTCGATCAACCAGGGGGGCTCCTAAATTCGGGGAAGGCTCTGATTACCAACTTGTAACGCCCACGATGCGGATATATCTCCCACGTGTCGAAGCACAACTTAGAGGCATAACCGTATTGTAAGCAATGTCCCAAGAGGGGTAATCTTTACACATCCCATGTATTGAAAGGAAAGAGATACATAGTTGGCTTACAATTGCCACTTCACACAATACACGAATATAACATTACAACATCCAGATACAATCAAGGTCCGACTATGGAAACAAAATAAAAGAAGACTACCCCTAATGCTATAGATCCCCGATCGCCCCAACTGGGCTCCACTACTGATCAACTAGAAATGAAACAACACAACAAACAAAGTCTTCATCGAGCTCCTCCTTGAGCTTGGTTGCGTCACCTGCACGGTATCATCGGCACCTGCAAACTGGTTTTGGAAGTATCTGTGAGTCACAGGGACTCAGCAATCTCACACCCTCGCGATCAAGACTATTTAAGCTTATAGGAAGGGGAAAAGGTATGAGGTGGAGCTGCAGCAAGCACTAGCATATATGGTGGCTAACATGCGCAAATGAGAGCGAGAAGAGAAGGCAAGGCAAGGTCGAGAAACTATGATCAAGAAGTGATCCAAACTACTTATGTCAAGCATAACTCCAACACCGTGTTCACTTCCCGGACTCCTTTGCAAAGAGACCATCACGGCAACACACGTGGTTGATCCATTTTAATTAAGTTAAGTTTCAGGTTTTCTACAACCGGACATTAACAAATTCCCATCGGCCCATAACCGCGGGCACGGCTTTCGAAAGTTCAAATCCCTGCAGGGGTGTCCCAACTTAGCCCATCACAAGCTCTCATGGTCAACAAAGGATATTCCTTATCCCAGGAAGACCCGATCAGGCTCGGAATCCCGGTTACAAGACATTTCGACAATGGTAAAACAAGACCACCAAAGCCACCCAGATGTGCCGACAAATCCCGATAGGAGCTGCACATATCTCGTTCTCAGGGCACACCGGATGAGCAAGACATCGGGTAGGCCAGCCCAGAGTTGCCCCTGGTAGCCCCAGACATCGCTTGGTTGGACCAACACTTAGAGAAGCACTGGCCCCGGGGGGGGGGGGGTTAAATAAAGATGACCCTTGAGCCGGCCGACCCAAGGGAAAGAAAAGGCTAGGTGGCAAATGGTAAAACCAATGTTGGGCCTTGCTGGAGGAGTTTTATTCAAGGCGAACTGTCAAGGGGTTCCCATTATAACCCAACCGTGTAAGGAACGCAAATCAAGGAACATAACACTGGTATGACAGAAACTAGGGCGGTAAGAGTAAAACAAAACACCAGGCATACGGCCGAGCCTTCCACCCTTTACCAAGTATATAGATGCATTAATTAAAATAAGAGATATTGTGATATCCCAACAAATAAACATGTTCCAACATGGAACAAACTCCAATCTTCACCTGCAACTAACAACGCTATAAGAGGGGCTGAGCAAAGCGGTAGCATATCTAAACAACAGTTTGCTAGGACAAGGTGAGTTAGAGGCTTGACATGGCAATATGGGAGGCATGATAAGCAAGTGGTAGGTATCGCAGCATAGGCATAGCAAAAGAGCGAGCAACTAGCAAGCAAAGATAGAAGTGATTTTGAGGGTATGGTCATCTTGCCTGAGATCCCGCAAGGAAGAAGAACGAGTCCATGAAGAAGATAAATAGACGTAGCCAACGGATCCTCACAAATGCACGTTATCGGAACTAACCCGAAGAAGCAACACCGGAAAGAAGCAAACAACATAGTAAACAACCATCACATAAACATGGCATGATGCACAACCAAGTATGATGCATGTCCGGTTTAAATATGCATGGCATGGCAAAGTGCAACAACCAAAACTACAAATTAAGTGGAGCTCAATATGCAACGGGTTGCATATTGACGGAACACCACATCAATTATTTAGTTTTCTCTCGGTTATGTACTCACCAATATTAAATGTTGTTAAGCATGTCAAGAGATGATACATAACAAAACTACACCATCTAATTTTTTTTAATGGGGCCCGGTATAATAAACAACAAACCCGGTAAATCCCCATATGCCTTAGTAATTTAATGCAACAACAATTTAAACATTTTAATTGTTGTTATCATGATGCGGATGACATGAACAAGTTTATGCATTTTTTATTAAAAGTTGACAAGAGCATTATGAAGCATTTGTCACCGTGGTGGAAAGGAAAGGGGTGTCACGGCAACGATAACGAAAATGGTGCCACGGCAGCGTTCCGGTTCTGGTAACTCGATTGACATACCGATGCAAAGGCGAAGTGTGCGGATGCGTGCAAAAGATGGTGGGGCGCTCCCGAATACCGGGTGTCCCATGAGTCAACGATGGTGACAAGGCAAAAGAGCGGCAACGTGCACCGACAATTCGAGCACAGAGCAAGCACGAGCATCTCATACATCACACATGCATTCGTTCACGGGCGGTCGTCTCGGGGTTATACCTTCAAAGTGTGAGTTATCGGAGCGGTTCGAGTCAAGCGGTGTAGTCATTCACGATCGTCGTGGGAAGTAGTGGTACTCGACGATGGTAGAGGAAGTAGTAGTTCACGATTCGTTGTGGGAATTAGACGTTCTCATGGCGACGGTAGTCGTTCACGTTCTTAGTCTCACAAGTTTCTGTAGATGTTCAGGGGTACGGCGAGAAACTTGGCATCCACGGAGTCTTCGAGGGTCAACGGTAGTTGTTCTCGTATCGTCGTGGTACTTAGCGATTTCGGAGACGGCGGAAGACGAACTTGGTGGTTCTCGTTGACCTAGTACTTGGCGTTATTTTCGGTTCGGTGATCGTTTTAGGTGTAGGACGTCGAGGTCTCCGGCCGTAGTGGTACTTGGTGAATCACGGGATGGTCTTGGCGTCTTCGCGCGTAGGGGTACTTGTTCATTTACTCCACGGTCTTGGCAGATCCACGCGATGGTAGTGGTACTCGCGAAGAGGTACTCGACGGTCGTCGTGCAGATGTTCACGTGTCTTCGGTGACACCAGGATGCATCTTGGCGGTCTCGTCTTGGTCTTCAATCCAAAACGAAGCAAGGCAAAGATACGGGGCGGTGGTATTTGACTCGGGCAAGGGCAGTGCTGGAGATGACGAGCTGCTGCTGAGCAGGGGAAGTCGACGCAGGGCTGCAGCAACAAGAGGAGAGGCGGAGGCGAAGCAAGGAGGCGGAGCTCCTGCAAAACAGCGGCGGCGCGACTGAGAATATGGATGGCGGCGGTGCACGATTCATTTGAGGGCGCGGGGGCGCGACAAAGCTCGGCGGGGTTGAGGACGACGGGTCCGGGCGGCGAAGGAGGCACGACCATGGAGACTTGGTGCGTCGCGCGGGACTTGGGGCGCCGGAGGCCGTCTGTGGGCGCAGGGCCTTGCTGGCGCCCCCGTGGGCGCGACGGCGGCGAGGAGGCCGACGGGCTCCGGCCTGGTTCCTGGACCGAAGGAGGAGGGAGGATGAAGGGTGCGCGGGATCGGGCGTGGGGCGAGGACTGCTGCGGGAGGAACTGGCGCGGGTGCCAGAGAGAGGGAGAGGAGAGGTAGCGAGCGAGGGAGATGGTGGCGGCCATGGGAATCGAGAGGGAGATCAAGGAGAGGGAGATGGGATCGGGTAGAGGGCATCGGGCACGTTCGTTGGCGGCGCTATAGGAGGAGATGAGGGAGAGTGGGGGTTGGGCTAGGGTTAGAGCAGGGTTGGTGGCTGGGCTGCGGGAGGCCTGCTGGACGGGCGCAAGAAGGAGACGCTCGAAGGAGGCTCACGGGCAGGCAACAACACAACTGGACAGGGCTCCGGCGTGTGCAAAGACTTTGCGCGGGGTGACGGCGCCATGGGAGGTGCGTTGTAGAGGGAGAGAGGGAGGCGTGCGGGATCGAGAGGTGAGGATGGTATCGAGCGAATGGAGATGGGATCGGGCCTCTCCTAGCGGCGCGAGGTGGAGACGAGGGAGAGAGGGAGCGATCAGGATGGGGTTTCGCTCGGGCCTAGGGTTAGGTTAGGTTAGGGAGTGGGCTGGCACTGGATGGGCCTTGGTGGGCTGAGGAGAGCATGGCTGCGCGATGGGTTAGGCCCAAGAGGTCGGTTAGGCTCTCTCTCACTACTAAAAGAAAAGAAAGAAAGAAAGCAGAGATTAAGAAAGAAAAGAAAGAGGGGTTAGGGGAAGAATTTGGACACGCAGATAATTTTCCCGGACTCACAAAAATGCACATGTTCTAAGAAAAATGGAGTGGGCATTTTTGAAAATTTAAATTGAAATGGTTCGAATAGGAAGTGAGAGTTAGGAAGGTCCAAAAATGTCCGGATATTTGGTGGAGCTCCGGAAAATGATGAAAGAATATAAGCAAAGTTTGGGGACCAAACTTGAAGCGAGAAAAGGCATGTGATTATTTGCAAGTGTGTTCATGGGTGATTCCGAAAATGGAATATTTTAATATAGCTCCCTAAATATTAGGAGGATATGTTATAAAGAGCAATCACCATGTGAGTTCCCTCGGTTTAAATGGATCAAAGATCCATGCCATTTATTTAGTTGAGTTGCAAAAGATTTATGAGATGATGGCATGATGACATGATGTAATGCACATGATGCAACGAACCAAACAAATCACACGACGAAACCCGGAAACCCTGGAAGGCATCTGAAGCTCCGGTCTTGAGGCGTCACATAGCCATGTCTCATGTGCATCGAAGTAAACTTGTGAGAGGATAGATGTCACCTCGGTTTTGAGAGCTCTTGCACGTGCTCATGTCATGGGTCCGCCAGGCACTTGGTGAGACGATGGTAGGCCCATGGGGATGACCTTGGGATGCTCCACATCATCTCCCCTCCCTTGGGGAAGATCCGTCCTCGGATCAAATTCTTCATCACCATGGTAGGGCGAGAGGTCCTTGACATTATAGATGTCGCTCACATTGTACTTGTCGCGCGAGAGGTCGATCTTGTAAGCGTTGTTGTTGTAGCATGGAAGAACCTTGAAGGGTTCATCCCCTCGAGGTAGAATCTTGGACTTGCGTTCATTAGGGAAATGGTGTTTGCGAAGGTGTAGCCACACAAGGTCATCAATGTCGAATACCATGGGTTGCTTGTTGATGTTGAGCTTGGTCGCAAGTCATTGTACTTGGCGCTCGATTGTGTGCCTTGTATCTTCATGCACCTTCTTGAGATGGGTCACACGTGCGCTTGCGTCCATATTGATGCGCTCTTTTAGTGGTAGAGGAAGAATGTCCAATGGTGACAATGGGTTGAGTCCGTAGACGACCTCGAAGGGGGACTTGCCGGTTGTTGAGTGTCTTGCTCGGTTGTAGGCGAACTCGGTGATAGGTAGACACTCCTCCCACTCCTTGATGTTTTTCTTGATGAGCACGTGAAGTAGAGAGGAGAGTGTGCGGTTGGTCACCTCCGTTTGGCCATCGGTTTGTGGATGATACGCCATGGAGAAGAGTAGCTTGATTCCGAGCTTGGTGCATAAGGTCTTCCAAAAGTAGCTTAGGAACTTGACGTCACGGTTGAGACGATCGTCTTTGGCACTCCATGTAGACGCAATTTTACCCTACAGAGATTGGCAACATGTGAAGCATAGTCTATCTTGTTGCAAGGAATGAAATGTGCCATCTTAGAGAATCGGTCCACAACGACAAATACCGAATCCTTCCATTTCTAGTCCTAGGCAATCCAAGTACAAAATCCATGCTAATATCTTCCCATGGTTGATATGGGTTTGGTAGAGGCATGTAAAGGCCATGGCATTGAGCTTTTGACTTAGCTTTGCGACATGTAGAGCATCGGTTGGTGAAGCGGTTGACGTCGCGAAACATCTTGGGCTAATAGTAGTTCTTGGAGAGCGTAGCGAAAGTCTTGTTGCGTCCAAAATGTCCCATTAGTCCTCCTCCATGAAATTCCTGCAAAAGCAACAAGCGAAGGGAAGACTCGGGGATGCAAAGCTTGTTAGCTCTCATAAGATATCCATCTTTGATGTAATAGCGTTCCCAAGAGGTATGCGTCAAGCATTTTTCATAAGGAGTAGCAAAAGTAGGGTCATGCTCATACAAGTCTTTTATGTGCTCAAAGCCAATGACATCCAATTCAAGTTGAGTAACAAGCATGCATATGCGGGAAAGGGCATCCGCCACAACATTTTCCTTAACTTTAATGTACTTGATGAAGTAAGGAAAAGACTCAATAAATTCACTCCATTCAGCATGACGCTTGTTCAACTTGGTTTGACCTTTAATGTACTTGAGCATTTCATGGTCGGTATGAATGATAAATTCCTGAGGACGAAGATAGAGTTCCCATTCGTGCAAAACACGGACTAAAGCATATAACTCTTTGTCATATATAGGGTAGTTTAGTTGTGCTCCGGAAAGTTGCTCACTAAAGTAAGCTATGGGGCGCTTCTCTTGCATTAACACACCTCCTATGCCATTACCACTAGCATCGCAATGAATCTCAAAGGGCTTGTCAAAGTTGGGTAAAGCAAGCACGGGAGCATGATTAAGCAAATTCTTAAGCTCATTGAAAGCGGTATCTTGGGATGGTCCCCAAACAAAAGGCGCATTTTTCTTGCTCAAGCATGCAAAGGCGAAGCAATGGTGCTTAAATCTTTCACAAAGCAACGATGGAAAATCGCAAGGCCAAGAAAGCTACGCACTTGTTGCAAGTTGGTTGGTTGGGGCCAAGTCTTAATAGCATTGATCTTGGGCTAGTCTACATGAACAAAGAGATGCTCGTTTCGAAGAGTTTGCAAAATGGTTCGAACATGGGTGACATGATCTTGCAGAGATTTGCTATAAACAAGGATGATAGAGGAGAAGGTGTCCCGATGTTTCGACGAGATGGTGGCTATCGTTTTCAGTGGGAGTCGACCTTGACGATCCGACTATGAACATGCAGCCTCGCGCCATAGAAATCGCTAAACCAAATTCCGAGGGGTTATTGACCACGCCGGAGCACGATCAACCTGACCACGAGGGTCTGTTTCCTGCGAGCAAACGAAGAACAAGCAAGAAACTGAGATTGCAATCTGGATATTGCGAACATAAGATGAAAGCTTTATTGATCAAGGTGGGGTTCTATGACGTCTTGGTCTGGTCGTTGAACACAAATGAAGTATGCGAAGTTGCAGCTATGGCGAACTTTTGATCTAAACAAAACCCACAGTCTAAACGACGCCCTAAGGGCTATATATGTGGAGGAAGAGGGGGGGGGGGATTTCATGCCACTTGGAGGAGGGGTCCGAAACCAAACCTAACTCTTGTTTCCCCACACATACGGACTCTAAAAACAGCCTATACTTAAGTATTTCGAAAATACATGGGCCTGGCCCAATAATAAGGTGACGCAGCACCTAGAATAGCCTCTGGATGAAATTTATGAAGTGGCATCTTGTATATTTCGTCCAAGGCTTCATGCACTCCTGATGGTGGCTTCAACGTCCTAAAATCATCACTCGTAACTCCATTCTTGATCCCCTTGCGCATGCCATCATCTCCATGCTTGAACTTGTTCGAAGGTTCATCTTTCTTGTCCAAGATAGGACCTTCATTTGTAAGCAAAACAAATGTATCCAATTTAGGCAGCATCATATTCTCATGAACATTAGAATCGTTACCAAGAAACGAAAGTACCTAATAATTCAATTGGCGTGCGCGAGCTCTAGTAATTGGTCCAGTATGTATAGCAGCAGGGGCTGTGGGTGTAACAATGGTATTGACGTCCTCCTCATCCTCCTCTTATTGAAGTGATGTCGTCCTCGACGAAAGCTCATCTTCCTCACCCAAATAAGGCTTCAAATCTGCAATGTTAAAAGTGGGACTAACCCCAAAATATATAGGCAGGTCAAGTTTATATGCATTACCATTTATTTTCTCTCACACCTTAAAAGGACCATCAGCACGTCGCATTAGCTTTGATTTGCGCAAATTAGGAAATCTATCCTTACGCAAATGTAACCAAACAAGATCTCCAGGTGCAAACACAACATGTTTTCTACCCTTATCTCCAGCAAGTTTATATTTAGCATTCATACGCTCAATGTTTTCCTTAGTTAACTCATGCATTTTTAAAATCAATTCAACACGTTCTTTACCATCAAAATTAACCTTCTCCGAAGATGGATGAGGCAACAAATCAATAGGTGCACGAGGTAGGAAACCATACACATTTCCAAAAGGGCACATCTTAGTAGTAGAAGGCAATAAATGATTATAAGCAAATTCAATATGGGGCAAGCATTCTTCCCACATTTTCTTATTATTCTTCAAAAGCCCTAATCAAAGTAGACAATGTTCTATTGACTACTTCAGTTTGTCCATCAGTTTGGGGGTGACAAGTAGTACTAAAAAGTAGTTTAGTCCCCAATTTAGCCCATAAACATCTCCAAAAGTGGCTATGAAATTTAGTATCATGATTTGAAACAATAGTATTTGGCACACCATGCAAGCGAATAATTTCACGAAAGACCAAATCAGCAACATTAACAGCATCATCGCTTTTATGACATGGTATAAAGTGTGCCATTTTCGAGAATCTATCCACAACAACAAATATGCTATCCCTCCCCTTCTTTGTTCGAGGTAAACCTAAAACAAAGTCCATAGATATATCCTCCCAAGGAACACTAGGTACAGGCAAAGGCATATATAAACCATGAGGATGAGTCATGACTTAGCTTTTTGACATGTAGTGCAGCAAGCAACAAAACGCTCAACATCGCGTCTCATCTTTGGCCAAGAGAAATGTGTACCAAGTATATCCTCCGTCTTCTTGACGCCAAAGTGTCCCATTAATCCTCCTCCATGTGCCTCCTGCAACAACAACAGACGAATGGAGCTAGCTGGAATGCATAGCTTGTTAGCATGAAACACAAATCCATCATTAATGACGAACTTGTTCCACGTTCTTCCTTGTTTACAATTCTGCATCACATCTTTAAAATTAGCATCATGCACATATTGATCTTTGATGGTCTCCAAACCAAATATATTTGTCACAACCCTAGAATTTGTTTGTAATTAGTTGAATTTGAGAGCATCATGCATCATGTATAAATTCTAAAAGTTGAATTGAGGTTAGTTGAAACCCTCATAAATCACTTCAGAAATAATCAACATTAAAATCTTTTCAAATGAGTCCAAGAAAATGTTCCTGTTATTCTATAAAAATATTGGCAAGAGGTAAAATTCAAACCAATATTTTTGGAGACTCAGAGATATTTATTTTGGGCCTTTGAATTAAATCAATAGCTATTTGAATTGGATTTATATCTACTATTAAATAAATATATGTCCAATATTTCTGAAATATTTTGTGGAGCTTTGGTTTAATTCTTTAGCTCCCACAACAATTTTCAGAAGCAACAAAATAATTTGGTTAGCAAACCAAGTTCAAATAGAGGCAAACAAAAGAAAATAGGAACTAGAATAAAGGAAAGAGAGAGAAAGAGTTTACCTAGGCCTTACCTAGCAGAAGCAGCCCAGCCCACCAGGGGCAACGCTGTCTTCTAGCTCCTGCCAGTAGGAGCAGCTGCGTGCCCGGCATGCCGCAACCACGCCACCTCCTGCTCCAGCGCAATACCCTGGCTCTTCCAGCCACACCAGTGAGACGCCCAGACCCCCCGGATCCTTCCCCCCTCTCAGCGCTCTCTCCCCTCGCCTAGACCCCTCTCTCTCACCCACCCGAGCACGGCCGTCGCCACCATCGCCGACCACCGCGGCCACTGCCCGTCCCTCGACCAACCGCCGTGTCCATCGGCTCCGCCTCATCGTCTTCATCATCCCAGACGAGCCATGCATCCTCGGGCGCCCTACAACGTCGCCATCGCCGTCGTATTCCACCTTGGGCTCCG
>NC_057797.1:351605312-351720987 GCF_018294505.1 Triticum aestivum | reverse complement strand
CCACCAGGGGCAACGCTGTCTTCTAGCTCCTGCCAGTAGGAGCAGCTGCGTGCCCGGCATGCCGCAACCACGCCACCTCCTGCTCCAGCGCAATACCCTGGCTCTTCCAGCCACACCAGTGAGACGCCCAGACCCCCCGGATCCTTCCCCCCTCTCAGCGCTCTCTCCCCTCGCCTAGACCCCTCTCTCTCCCCCACCCGAGCACGGCCGTCGCCACCATCGCCGACCACCGCGGCCACTGCCCGTCCCTCGACCAACCGCCGTGTCCATCGGCTCCGCCTCATCGTCTTCATCATCCCAGACGAGCCATGCATCCTCGGGCGCCCTACAACGTCGCCATCGCCGTCGTATTCCACCTTGGGCTCCGACCACCGCCGTCGTTGATCCACCGTCTCCGACACGTCCCCGAGCCCGCTGACCTTCTCTGTCGCATCCTTGTGAGCTCCTACACCTCCCTCCGTGCTCGCCCCCTCTGTTCCCGTCCTCTAACCGCAGCCCCGCCATGGCCGAGCAATCGCTGCCGCCGTCGCGATGCTCACCGTCGCTAGCCGCCCTGCCTGACCAACCCAAGCATGGAGTCGTGCTCTGGGCTTCTCCAGGAACCCGTAGTGCACCTCAGGTCGTCCGCTCGTGCACCATGGCCCTCGCACCCATGCAAGTCGCCGCTGCAAGGCCGCGGAACTCGACGCCGTCGATGTTCCCGGCCACCCTAGCATCGCCTGAGGCCACCAACCGACGCGCCTCCTTGCTCCGGTTCCAACGCGCCCAGCTGCGCAAGCTCCCATCACCGGAGTTGGCCGGGCGGACAACGCCGCCACGTCCTGGTTACGCCGGTGATTAGCCGCCGGTGATAGCAAACTGTTAGGGGTTAATCACCCCACTAACTAAGCCCCTATGCCACCGATAGCTGGGCCCCACCGGCTTAGTTAAACCACTAACAAAATTAGTTAGACTTAACTTAATCCCGGTGGACCCAGGCGTCAGATTTGACCCTCCTGACGTGGCCATTGACCAGGCCCACCTGTCAGCCACACAACACAGCCCTGGGTCACTGACCAATGGACCCCACTGGTTAGGTTTGACATGGTCAGTCACAGTTGACTTGCTGATGTCACAGTGACGCAATGCTGACGCAGTTATTAATTTTTTGGATTTAATATAATTCATAAAATTCCAAAAAATATCCAAAACTTTGAAAAATCATAGGAATTAATCTATAGCTCCAAATGAAATAAATTATATATGAAAAAAATCAGAAAAATCCAAAGAATCTGTTTATGTCATTTTTATGCATATTTGAGCAAGTTAACCTCACCGTTTAGGATGAAACATGATTAGAGCAAATTTCAAAATAGGTTTGGAGTTGGAATTTGATGTAGTTTTGAATTCCACTTCAATTAAAATGACTTTCTGTTGCATTAGCCCAAATCACAGCATATTGCCATGTCATGATCATGCATCATATTGTTGCATTGCATTAATTGTGTTTCCTCTCTATTGCCGGTATTTGTCCCCCTTCAGTAGATGTTGTTTCGGCGATGAGATCGATGACACCGATGAAGAGCTATAATATCTTTAGAAGTGCCAGGCAAGCAAACCCCCCTTGTTCATTCCAATACAATCCCACTCTCTCGCTCCTGGTCTCTTTTACTGCATTAGGACAACAACGTTTCAACTGTTACATGCTACGGTAGCTGAACCCCTTTTCCCCTGCATGACCTGTCATTGCCACAGTAAATAGATGAAACCCACTAGCATGAGTAGGAGTTGTTTGAGCCCTGATGTGCCTACTCATTCATGCTTGTTTGTCATGCCTGCTACTACTTAGAGTTGAGTCTGGTCTGATTCATCGGGGATGAATTGGAATGGTGTTGAACATGTCCTACTGTGTGTGAGCTAAGTGTGTGAACACAATTTGGTAAAGGTAGCGGTGAGAGGCCATGTAGGAGTACATGGTGGGTTGTCGCATTGCAGCCGTCCTCAGGAACTGAGTTCTGTGTTTGGTGATCCATGAACAGTTACTACCACACATTGGAATGCTTAAGTGCCCCTCTCGACTTATTAATCAACCTGATCTCTATCCAGGAGTTGCAACTAGTCTCTGGTGTTTGTAGGTAGTGTTAGTAGTCTACCAAGTGGCACCCGGTACAGGTGGGCTTGGGACAGACTAGGCAGAGTGGCATGGTGTACCAAGTGGCACCCGGATGGTGGGCTTGGGAACCCTGGTCACATCGTTTGGGGCCGTGAGCGACACCTCGGCCGGATCTCCTTGCGGATGGAACCCGAATAAGGGATAAACCTGGACTAGAGACTTGTTGGTTAGTCAGGTCGTGGCCGAGATACACGATGTGTACATGGTGGTAAGTGGCGAGAGCGTGTGTGAAGAAGTATACCCCTGTAGGGTTATCATTATCTATTCGAATAGCCGGATTCCTCGGATATGGAAACTTGGACCCCTTGCATAGTTCATAGACAAGTGAAAGTGGATACTCTAAAATGCGCAAGATAAGCATGAGTGCTATGGATGGTCTTCTCATAGGGAGACGGGAGCGGATCCATAGTGGAGTATTGATATGGTGAATATGTGGACTCGTGTGCGGCACCTCAAAAGAGTTACTTGCAGTCGTAGTTCAGGATAGCCACCGAGTCAAAGTTGGCTTGCTGTAGTTAAACTCCACCACCCCTTTATTGGTACTGATGCATATGTAGTTAGTTCTGATGTAAGTCTTGTTGGGTACATTTGTACTCACATTTGCTTAATTTATGTTTTTGCAGAGAGACTTTAGTCTCGCTAGTAGTTCCACGTGGACTTTGACGTTTAGCTTGTTATCTCAGCTACGATCTTGTACCCTTGGGAGGGTCTTATAGATAGTCAGGCTTTTGAGCCTTCTTCATTTGTAGTTGTCTGTACTCAGACAAGTTAAGCTTCCGCATGTGCTTGTTGCTTGTATGCTCTGTATGTTGGGTCATGAGACCCATGTTTGTAATTCTTGGCGCCTCGGAGCCTAATGAATAAATACTCTAAGTCATAGAGTCTTGTTGTGATGCCATGTTGTATTGCACATATTGAGTATATTGTGTGTATGATTGAAATGCTTGGTATGTGTGGGATCCTACAACCTAGTTTTTTATCCTTGGTAGCCTCTCTTATGGGGAAATGTAGTCTTGTGCTTCCATGAGCCATAGTAGTCCGCTACAGCCCGGTTCACCGGAGTCCTGCTAGCCTAGCACTACTGCTCCGGAACACTTGACTGGCCGGCATGTGATTCACTTCGCTCCTGTGTCTGTTCCTTCGGGGAAATGTCACACGGTGACATCCGGAGTCCTGCCTAGCCTTCTACAACCTGGTTCACCGGAGTCCTGTTATCCCAGTGCTACAGCCCGGATTCGCACGCTGCTGACTAACATGCTCGATGTTGATTCATGTATGCCTGTCCCCGTAACTTAGTGCCACTTTGGGTTCATGACTAGTCATGTCGGCCCGGGTTCTCTGTCATATGGATGCTAGCGACACTATCATATACATGAGCCAAAAGGCGCAAACGATCCCGGGCCATGGTAAGGCGACACCCGTGGGGATACCGTGCGTGAGGCCTCAAAGTGATATGAGGTGTTATAGGCTAGATCGGTGTGACTTAGAATCGGGGTCCTGACAGCGTTGGTATCAGAGCCTGACTGCCTGTAGGATTACCAAGCCAAGCTGGTTGAAGTCGTGTCTAGAAATGCTTTAGTTATATAAGGGAATTGATTGTGGAAGGGAACGTAAGGCTCTTTTTACGCCTTATCCTCATGACCTTCTGATCTGAGTCATCTTATCTTTTCTACGGGGTTAAGAACTAGGCTTCTCTTCTATCTATCAGGATGATGAGTTACTAATCCATAGAGTTATAGGATTGATGGTTTCAGGCCTCAGTTCAGTTCCTACTACTTCTGTGTATCGTTAGTGGGTCTCGGACCTTGATATTGTGACGTTGAGTGGTTATGCCACCATTTTACCGGATGTCTCAAATCTTTTTGAGCATTTACAGCCGTTATGCTGTCCGAGTCATCCCAGGTTTCTAAATAGTCTAATGCATTTGCAAATTCCTTCTTTTCGTTCCTGATGTCCCTTTGGGCCAGTTCAACCACACTAATCGGTGAGTTGAGGTACTTTATTGCCTCGACATATATGTTGGAGCTATTATTATGACCCTAGGTGTCTTAGAGGACCACCTAGTAATCTAGCCATGTTTTGTGTTCCCAGTGTGATGATTCTGGCAACCATTCTCGAGAGCATCCCACAATGCTACTTAGTAGTAGGTATTCTACTCCTGGGTTCTTGACCCAAGATTCACTCTACTTACCTCGTGTTGATAGTGTTGCTCGTACCTTTAGGATATTAGTAATCTTGCGATAGTCCTCGAGGTTCTGGTATTTCCTTCTTCCCAAATTCCATGAACTACTTATGGCAGAAGTTCCTCGTTGAACCCAATGATCACAACAAGAGTGCTCTTGATGAGTTCTCCATTCAAAAATTGTGATTCTGCCAGTCGCTCCTCTTCTGCATGGGTTATCTAGAAGAAATATGTTGAACTTGTTCGACATACTAATCTATGCCTCCACAACTCAGATAATCATATATTCCTTTTAGTTGTCTCTCTTTAGTTGTATTCCAACCTTCATCTATCAATTGATAGTCAAGAGTATGTGAGCATTCGTTCATCGGTGCCTATCGTTCTTTTGGTCCGTCAAGCCATTCTAGTTCAGAATGACTAGGAGAAACAAACTCCAGTACCTCATCCATTTCTAGGATTGGTTCAAAGCAGTTGTATTTCGCAGATCAAATGCAATCAAGCTATTGGTCTATTCTACCCTGAAGTATTATCCACTTTATGTCAGGAATATCATGAGATTTGCACCATCTCTTATGAATTCTTGTTGCAGTGATACTTCTTGCCATCATTTTTCATTCCTCGGTTTCCGTGTTATTGTAACCGGAATGCCGACAAGTGAATCGTGATGTGTGAAATCAATACTCCGAGCAACTCGTTGCTTGGTAGTAAATGGACAATATTCTCATTCTTAGCATGTTGGTTATTGAACTACCATTCTAAGATTGATCTTGCTACCTAGTCCATATTTCCTGGTGCACTCTTCGATCAATGAGTTAGGATTGTGTCAATCACTCGCTCCGTTGATCATATCGTCTTGCCCTGAAAAGCAAGATTGATCTTGAGCTTAGTAACATATCGGTGGTTCGTGATTTTCCGAATATCTTCTTGGAAGTATTATCTAGTTATCACCTCACCGCTATGTTGACCTCGTGATCAAGTTGATTTTTCTATAAACCGTTATTTCTCCAAGAATCTATGTTGGATACCCTGAAATAGTTGGTTATGCTAAATGACAACTTGGAGAGTTGGAATATGATAGCTTGTCTGACTTAGTTCATCCAAAAGGGATATCCTTGTGTTTTGATAGTTGTTGAAGAAAGATGATATCTTCATTAATTGGTCCTCGTGATCAGTTGCTGGGTCTATCACCTTGTCAAAACTTTGACTTGAGTATGGGCCATCATCAAGTCAAATAAGAACCAACGATGTTGGAATGTTGTCTTACCCGTGGTTGATTCCGAGCATACACCATTACATCTTTTGGTCTGACCAATGCTATCACCGTGTTCACATGATGGTGGAAGTCCAGTGATATGGAAATTCCGATGAGTTGCTATTGAGCCCATCAGCAGCATTTTGTCTCCCCCATGATTCATGTTGAACATCAACCTAGTATTGGAAACTTTTTAAGCAATGCCTTCATGTTCCGTTCATGAAGCTTATGCTTGGATGGGAGAAGTGACTTCCTCAAATTCATGTGCATTTGGAGCAAGATGCCGCCATGAGTTCGAGAAAGATTGTTTTGTTTCCTCTGGTACCATCCCAATTCAGTCATGCATACGTGCGAAGTATTCTATGGTTTGGTAGATTAATTACCTCCACTCCATACGTATTCCCTAGCACCCCAAGCCACTGATTGATTTGTTCAAGGAAAAGAAGCTCCTTCTTAAGACCCGGGGCTCATATAAGGACTTCGATATCCTTGATGATGGCTCCCCACCTGAACTCGGTAGTGTTTTATTATAGGACTACTACGTGGTCATGCTTGTCTTGGACAGCGTGTTCATAGGTTTGTAGCAGAACCATCTCATGTTTTGGAGCTTGCTACCGTAGTTCATTTCCCGAGTATCTCGCAACGTTATCTCGTCGATTTGTGTTGCAACTTTTCTTTCAGACATGTTGAGTCTGAAGTATCTATTACCACCAGATCTGAATCTCAGGCAGATATGATGGTTGGAACATTCCCAACATTTGCATTTTGTTCCCAGCTTGCATCTCAGTAGTTGTTGTTCAGGATCATCTTCAAAAGTGGACTTACCGTGGGTCCCATCCATTTCCGATGATAAGAAAAAATCACTCATTGCGTTGTCTTCAACAAGGTAGTCCACATCATCCATTCTAGTGTGAGTATGCCATCCTTTTCTGACTCCTTCAAATGATCGATTGCGATTGCCTTAGGCTGGTATAAAGAGTTTCAATGATCTTTGTAAAAAGTAATTCTTTTTGCCACTTAAGGGGATAATTCTACGAGTCACCTTCCTTAAGGTATCACGTTATGAAATCGTGGCAATTATCTCCTTGCTACATTGAAATTCATGCTCCATCTTAGTCAAGTGTGGAATTGTAGCCTCCCAAATTGAAACCTCGTCATATGTTTCTTTCCTCCCCTCTTGATATGTGTTTTGTGTCTCAGCTCGAGAGATGTTCCTACATCTCACCCCATAAGTTGATCGTGAGTTATTCGATCTTCGAGAAGATCGATTTTGGTAGAGAGTCTCTTTCCGTCATCATCAAGTTGGATGAAGATCTCGAAAGCAAAGACGTCAAGATCAATTGGAGCAATGAATCAAGATCTCCGAGAAGGGCAATTGGATCATGAAGATCATGTCGGCTATGTGTTCCCTCTGTCTTCTTACCTCACGTCTTGAATCTCGGGACGAGATTCTTGTTTAGTGGGGGTGAGTTGTCATAGCCCTAGAATTTGTTTGTAATTAGTTGCATTTGAGAGCATCATGCATCATGTCTAAATTCTGAAAGTTGAATTGAGGTTAGTTGAAACCCTCAGAAATCACTTCAGAAATAATCAACATTAAAATCTTTTCAAATGAGTCCAAGAAAATGTTCCTGTTATTCTATAAAAATATTGGCAAGAGGTAAAATTGAAACCAATATTTTTGGAGACTCAGAGATATTTATTTTGGGCCTTTGAATTAAATCAATAGCTATTTGAATTGGATTTATATCTACTATTAAATAAATATATGTCCAATATTTCTGAAATATTTTGTGGAGCTTTGGTTTAATTCTTTTAGCTCCCACAACAATTTTCAGAAGCAACAAAATAATTTGGTTAGCACATCAAGTTCAAACAGAGGCAAACAATAGAAAACAGGAACTAGAATAAAGGAAAGAGAGAGAAAGAGTTTACCTGGGCCTTACCTAGCAGAAGCAGCCCAGCCCACTAGGGGCAACACTGTCTTCTAGCTCCTGCCAGTAGGAGCAGCTGCGTGCTCGGCATGCCGCAGCCGCGCCACCTCTTGCTCCAGTGCGATACCTCGGCTCTTCCAGCCACACCAGTGAGACGCCTAGACCCCCCGGATCCTTCCCCCCTCTCAGCGCTCTCTCTCCCCTCGCCTGGACCCCTCTCTCTCACCCACCCGAGCACGACCGTGGCCACCATCGCCGACCACCGCGGCCACCGCCCATCCCTCGACAAACCGCCATGTCCATCGGCTCCGCCTCATCGCCTTCATCATCCCAAACGAGCCACGCATCCTCGGGCGCCCTATAATGTCGCCATCACCGTCGTCTTCCACGTCAGGCTCCGACCACCGCCGCTGTTGATCCGCTGTCTCCGACACGTCCCCGAGCCCGCTGACCTTCTCTGCCGCATCCTTGTGAGCCCCTACACCTCCCTCCGTGCTCGCCCCCTCTGTTCCCGTCCTCTAACCGCAGCCCCGCCATGGCCGAGCAATCGATGCCGCCGCCGCGAAGCTCACCGTTGCTAGCCTCCCATCCTGACCAACCCAAGCATGGAGTCGTGCTCTGGGCTTCTCTAGGAACCCGTAGTGTGCCTCAGGTCGTCCGCTCGTGCACCGTGGCCCTCGCACCCGTGCAACCCGCAGCTGCGCCGCGGCGGAACTCGACGCTGTCGACGTTCCCGGCCACCCTAGCATCGCCTGAGGCCACCAACCGACGCGCCTCCTTGCTCCGGTTCCAACGCGCCCAGCCGCGCGAGCTCCCGTCGCCGTAGTTGGCCGGACGGACAACGCCGCCATGTCCTGGTTACGCCGACGATTAGCCGCCGGTGATAGCAAACTGTTAGGGGTTAATCACCCCACTAACTAAGCCCCTATGCCACCGACAGCTGGGCCCCACCGGCTTAGTTAAACCACTAACAAAATTAGTTAGACTTAACTTAATACCGATGGACCCAGGCGTTAGATTTGACCCTGCTGACGTGGCCATTGACCAGGCCCACCTATCAGCTACAAAACACAGTTGTCAGTGTCAAAACCGGCGGATCTCGGGTAGGGGGTCCCGAATTGTGCGTCTAGGCCGGATGGTAATAGGAGACAGGGGATACTTTGTTTTACCCAGGTTCGGGCCCTCTCGATGGAGGTAATACCCTACTCCTGCTTGATTAATATTGATGATATGGGTAGTACAAGAGTAGATCTACCATGAGATCAAGGAGGCTAAACCCTAGAAGCTAGCCTATGGTATGATTGTTGTGTATGGAGTTGATTGCCTACGGACTACAACCCTCCAGTTTATATAGACACTGGATAGGGTTAGGGTTACACAGAGTCGGTTACAATGGTAGGAGATCTTGAATATCCGCATCGCCAAGCTTGCCTTCCACGCCAAGGAAAGTCCCATCCGGACACGGGACGAAGTCTTCAATCTTGTATCTTCATAGTCCAGGAGTCCGGCTGAAGGTATAGTCCGGCTACCCGAACACCCCCTAATCCAGGACTCCCTCAGTAGCCCCTGAACCAGGCTTCAATGACAACGAGTCCGGCGCGCAAATTGTCTTCGGCATTGCAAGGCGGGTTCCTCCTCCAAGTCCTTCATAGAAGATTTGTAAACACCAACAGTAGTGTCCGGTTCTGCAAAATAAGTTTCCACATATTGCCATAGAGAGAATAATATTGACACAAATCAAATTTGCCGACGTATTCCGTAGTGCGTCATCACACTACGGCCAAGTCCTTTACTCGAATCGTTTTTACTTTTCCACCTCAGCATGTTTTGCGAGGCGGTTTCCTTGGCACGTCTTGTGAAAGCAAAGATCGTGTGTCCCCTTTACGGGATTCTCATCAATACGGACGTGGGTAACCCTAACCGCGCCATTTACCACGGCGCTTGGGAGGCAAGCGAGTTTTATTAGGCAGGTGGGGACGCACAACCGCATCCGCCCATATAGGGGATAAAGGTCCACCTTTTTACCTACGCCTTCTTCCTCCTTTGCCTATCCATCTCCTGTGCACTCGAGCTCCAGCGCCCAAGCCCGCACTTCCCACCTCAACCTTCTCCAGCGATGTCCGGAGCGGGAGGTAAGTGGAAGGTCTCCTCCGTCACGGAGGGCGACGTCAAAAAGCTTAGGAAGGCCGGATACTTGTCCAAAGACATCGCGCACCGGCTTCCCGAGGAGGGGCAGCTTGTCCCCACCCCAAGGCCTCACGAGAGGGTAGTATTCCTTCCCCACTTCCTCCGCGGACTGGGTTTTCCACTTCACCCATTTGTCCGGGGGCTCATGTTCTACTACGGCCTGGATTTTCACGATCTGGCCCCGAACTTCATCCTCAACATCTCGGCGTTTATCGTCGTGTGCGAGGCCTTCCTCCGTGTCCGCCCCCATTTCGGCCTCTGGCTCAAGACCTTCAACGTCAAGCCCAAGGTGGTGCGCAACAGCCAAGCGGAGTGCGGAGGCGCCATGGTGGGCAAGATGGCCAACGTCCTATGGCTCGAGGGCTCCTTCGTGGAGACCCTGAAGGGGTGGCAATCGTGGTGGTTTTACATCACTGAGCCGCGCGATCCAAAATGGATCGCAGCCCCCGCGTTCCGATCCGGACCCCCCACGCGGCTTATGTCCTGGAAAGAGACGGGCCTGTCGTGGGGCGACGAAAAAGAGCTGACCGGACTGCAAACATGCATCCAGTCCCTGGTGAGCAAGCCGATCAAGCTCGTTAATGTAGTCCAGGTTATGCTCGTCCGCCGGATACTCCCGTGTCAACAACGGGATTTTAATCTGTGGGAGTTCGACCCGGCGCAGCACCGAACCCTTAACAGGCTCTTCGACACGACGTATGAAGACGTCTGGAAGGTGCTAACCAAAGGCGCCGAGGCTCCCACATCCGCTTCCGAGGACTGCGGATACAGCTCACAGCGTCACACTAGCGAGGTAAGCTATTTTCACCTATTACAGGATGTTAAGTTTTTTCATAGTTTGACTCTATGCGGGATCTAAACTCCCTTACCTTTGACAGGCTTGGCGGGCGAAGTCCGGATCGATTAACTGTCCGGCTACCTTGCCCGAAGACCCAGGCCCAGCTCTACTAGTGAAGCTGCTGGCTCCGGCGCCTTATGTGGTGCCGGAAAAGAAGG
The DNA here is from genome assembly GCF_018294505.1 of Triticum aestivum. Classification (NCBI taxonomy): domain Eukaryota; kingdom Viridiplantae; phylum Streptophyta; class Magnoliopsida; order Poales; family Poaceae; genus Triticum; species Triticum aestivum. The sequence continues at coordinate 351,710,284 of NC_057797.1, read as the reverse complement.
CCAAGAAGAAGAAGACCACGGGGACTCGAAAGAGTGCCCGGCGTATGGTGGCGTCGAACTCGTCATCCGGTGAGTCCGAGACGCACTCCTCCCGTGAAGACGAGGAGGAGGAAGAAGAAACCTCTCCCCCTCCAGTGGGGGGAGGAAAGAAGAGGAAGGCCGCCCCAGTAGGGGGGCCGAAGGGTCCAAGAGGAGGAAAACCCCTCCGCCGGACTACGCCCCCGATGCCGACGAGGACGAAGAGGAGTGGCCGGACAGGGCCAGGCGTCCGGCGAAATCGTAAGTGTTCGGATACCAGAGTAATTCATGATATTCCTTTCGTTGCACAGCTTTCCCTAATGCCGAATATAATCATGCAGCCCGCCCCGGGCCGAACTCAACGAGTCGTCGAGCGGCTCCCTGGATTCTTTGGGCGTGAACTCAGTTCCGCCCGCTGTCTCCCCCCGCACTGCGGATGACACCGAAGTGGTGTCACAACAAGCTCCGGGGTAGGAGGAGGTGGTCCTGGAGGAGCCGCAAGGGGACCTCTCGGACTCCGGGAGTAAAGGGGACAAGACCCCCCAGGGCTCCAAGTCCGGCTTTGAGCCAGACACTGTGCCGGAATCTTCAACGATTCCGGACCGCGGTAGGCGAACTCCTTCAAAGAGGAGCAAGCCTTCTAAGCCGGCAGCCTCCGTCCAACCGGAGGTGCCGGGCAATCTGCTGGAGGTGCTTGAAGGCGCCTCCATCGACGAGGAGCACCGTACTATTATGAGTACGGTGATCCAGAAGGTTCAGTCCGCCAAGAGCGGACTGAGTGAAGCTTGCGCTAGCCTCCTAACAGGCTTCGAGGTAAGTAAAAAATATGTAAAAATATTACCGCATAGACAGTAGCCCCTGATGCTCTGTTTGGCGTTCGGAAAGAAAAGCCGAATAGAGGATCTATTAAATTTCGCAGGAGTCTAACAATAAATAGTCAATATGCGTATGCAGGCTTCGCTGCTATCCACCGCCGCACTGACTGCAAGGTGGGTGTCCTGAAACAGGACCTCGGGCGGACCGAGCAAGAGCTCGGCCTTACCAAGCGGCAGCTCGAGGAGAAAGAAGGTAAGAAATACCTTACTGAAAAGGGTGCCTATAGAGAGGCGTGATTGCAAAAAATAACAGGATTGTACTGCTTATTGTAGGGGCCACGACTAAGGTGGCAACCCTCAAGCAGGCGCTATCTGAGGCCGAAAAGAAAACGGCCGTGGAGCGGACCGAGCGAGAGAAACTTGGGGCTCAAGTCGGCGAGGTGCAGCAAGAGCTTCAGGCTCTCATGAAAAAACATGAGAGTTTGGAGCTTGAGTCAAAGACCCAAGCGTCCGAGCTCGCGACGGCCCTTGAGACTGCCAAGTCTGCCAAAGCCGAAGCCCAAAAGGCCTTCCAAGAGTTGGAGGTGGTGAAAAAGATAGCAGCGGGTAAGGCATTCTTCATGCAAAGCAGAAATATAAAAGTAAACTACTTGTTACTTACCCGAATCCGGAGCTCTCCAGGGGCATTCGCAGATCTTCCCCGCAGGATATCCAACGCTGCCGCATTCTACCGAGCTGAAGAGGGCAACTCAACGGAGAAGGTGTTCTGGTCTCAGTATGCTGAGGCCGGACACCCTGTGCCCTTGAGCGACCAGCTGAAACAGCTGGTCGAGCTCCACAAGGCGGCCGAACAGGCCATGAAGGGCTTCATAGTTCGGCTGTGGCCCGGAGAGGCCCTGCCTGGGAGCTACTTCGGGCTGGTGCGGCGGCTGGTGGAGGCCTGTCCAAGGCTCGAGGTCGTCAAGCGCTCCGTCTGCATCGAAGGTGCCCGTCGGGCCCTTGCCCGTGCTAAGGTGCACTGGGGTAAGCTGGACGGTGAGAAGCTTGTGAGGGATGGGCCGCCACCGGGGAAGGAGCATCGCAAGCCCGAGAACTACTATAAGGATGTTCTTGCGGGTGCCCGCCTTGTGGCGGATGAATGTACCGAGGATGTAATTTTTGAATGAACTCGCTCGTGTTTATCCTGTGCGCTGAAAACTTGTTCATATGCGCTAAGCAATGCTTATTGAATTTAAAATATTATTTCCTGTGCGGCCGTTTATCAAAAATTGAGAGATGGCCAGTCGTCGGCTTCTGCCCCCATGCCACTAGTGCTGGGGTGTTCGGTGATAAACCTGAGCGCTCTTTTTCCCATGGTTGGGTCCTTCGAGGGAGGCGCTCAGCACGACGAACCAGGCAATCGGACTATAATGCTTGAACACTCTCACTTAGCCATAGAACTTTATAATTTTAAATTTCGGCGAAGCCCCTAGTTCGGAAGACCGAGTTCGGGGTGCTATCCACGCCTTGGCTGGGGTTATCCAGCTCCTCGCTCAAAGCGGCATAAGTCTTTAGGGACTCGAAAAACCTCTCGAACAGCGACCGGTCTCTCGCCTCATCATGACAGTCAGTTTTAGCTTTCTCCACTGAGGTGCTTAACCCAGCTCAACCGGGGCATAATCGCAGTGGTTCTCCTAGTGCTACCTTAGCCGATATAGCGGAACGTAAGGCACCAAAACATAGGAGCCGGGCAAACCCAACTATTGACCCAAATCATGATTCGGAGCCGATGCATATAGTGCTATAAGTTCGGGGTGCCGCACTTGTGAAAGTGTACAGACTTCTCACACCATATTAAAGGGTACTGAAGCCCCTGGCGTACTTGCCGTACCACGGTGTATGGGTGCAACATGTCATTAATGAACATATATAAAAGAGGGTAATGCAAAAAATAGACAAAAAGCTATGCATTGTTTATATAAAGGCTATTTATCAAAGCCGAATGATACAAATAGTGCGGTAAGCAAAAGATATTGGACTATTCAGTATGTCCTGACCAGGGGTAGGCCGCGGAATTGTATTTAAAACAGGTATACTCCTCGTAAGAGAGACCACCTGGGAGTTCCATAATGCAGCATGGCTTGTCTGCCTCCCTGGTTCTTGCATCATTTGTGCGGCAGTCGAGTTGCCGAACAGGTCGTCCGAAGTATGGAGTCCTGAAAGTAAGAAAAAATTAAAAAAAGAATCCGGCAGCCCCTAGTACGTTTTAAGCCGTATTTTGGGCGTGCTGTTATTGTGCCCCTTCCCCTGTGCTCATGGTATTTCAAGTGCGTAGTTATGTACGCGAGGTACTGGTTTCGCTATGTCATGAGAGCTGGGGTGGGGGCCGCATTGCTACGCTTGCTCAGAGTGTGCCAGGCGGTCCTGCTGTGGGTTACTCCGGGCGCGCTTGGCAGTGTCTGGCTTTTTAATGTCCGGACTGGAGAATTGCCTGAGAAGGCTACTTTGTACCTCCGCCGCGAGAGCCGCCGTATGCTCCTCCGTACGGAGGGAGCGTTCGGTGTTTCCGTTGACCGTAATTACTCCTCGAGGGCCTGGCATCTTGAGTTTGAGATATGCATAGTGTGGTACCGCATTGAACTTTGCGAATGCGGTTTGTTCGAGCAGGGCGTGATAGCCACTGCGAAACAGGACTATATCGAAGATTAACTCTTCGCTTCAGAAATTGTCCGGGGATCCGAAGACCACGTCAAGTGTTACTGAGCCTGTACAGTTGGCTTCTACACCTGGTATAACGCCTTTAAAGGTCGTTCTTGTGGGCTTAATCCTTGAGGGATCTATTCCCATTCTTCGCACTGTATCCTGATAAAGCAGGTTCAGGCTACTGCCGCCGTCCATGAGGACTCTTGTGAGATGAAATCCGTCAACGATTGGGTCAAGAACCAATGCGGCGAAGCCGCCATGATGGATGCTAGTGGGATGGTCCCTTCGATCAAAAGTGATCGGGCAGGAGGACCATGGGTTGAACTTTAGGGCGGCTGGCTCTATCGCGTATACGTCCCGTAGCGCATGTTTCCGCTCCCGCTTGCGAATGTGGGTTGCGTATATCATGTTCACCGTCTGCACTTGTGGGGGAAAACCCTTCTGTCCATTGTTATTCGGCGGCTTGGGCTCCTCGTCGTTGCTGTGCAGCCCCTTGTCTCTGTTTTCGGCCCTTAACTTACCTGCCTGCTTGAACATCCAACAATCTCTGTTAGTGTGATTGGCTGGCCTTTCGGGGGTGCCATGTATTTGGCACAAGCGATCGAGTATTCGGTCCAAACTGGACAGGCCCTGAGTATTCTTTTTGAATGCCTTTTTCCGCTGACCGGGTTTATAGCCTTTGAATCCGGCATTGACTGCCGTGTCTTCATTGCTGTCGCTGTTGACGCGGCGTTTTTGCTTATTCCGACGTGTCCTGCCACTTTTGTCCTTGGTGTCCGAATTACCAGGGTTCTTTGATAAGTTGTTACTGCGAGCTAGCCAGCTGTCTTCTCCCGCGCAAAAGCGGGTCATGAGTGTCGTGAGGGCTGCCATGGATTTCGGCTTTTCCTGTCCCAGGTGCCGGGCAAGCCACTCGTCGCGGATGTTATGCTTGAAGGCTGCTAGGGCCTCTGCGTCCGGACAGTCGACTATCTGGTTTTTCTTTGTTAGGAACCGTGTCCAGAATTGTCTGGCCGATTCTTCTGGCTGCTGAATTATGTGGCTTAAGTCGTCGGCATCCGGCGGTCGCACGTAAGTGCCCTGGAAGTTGTCGAGGAATGCAGCTTCCAGGTCCTCCCAAGAACCGATTGAGTCTGCTGGCAAGCTGTGAAGCCAATGCCGGGCCGGGCCTTTAAGTTTGACCGGGAGGTATTTGATGGCGTGTAGATCATCGCCGTGTGCCATCTGGATGTGAAGGAGATAATCCTCGATCCATACCGCCGTATCTGTTGTGCCATCGTATGATTCGATGTTTACGGGTTTGAAACCCTCTGGGATTTTATGATCCATTACTTCATTCGTGAAGCATAGCGGGTGTGCGGTGCCTCTGTACTGGGCTATATCATGACGCAGCTTGGAAGAGCTATGTCTGTTGTGTTCGGCCCGACCGGATTTGTTGTATCCGGAGTGAAGATCATTGTCACATGCCGTAGGGCGCCTGCGCGATCCGTAGATCGATCTTGTTTGTCTTGCCTTATCCTCCAGTATGTTTCGCAGGTCGGGCGCATTTTCCCGTGCCTTAGTTGAGCGGCGGCGGGGCATGGCTTGGGTGGAGGGCCGACAGGCCTCTCTGTCGCGGCCGCGAGGTGGCTGGTCTGCCAAGTCATGCGCTCGTGATGTAGGTGCTTCCTCCTATGATCGGGGTAGAGGCCTGCGCTTCGGGTAACTCTTGGAGGGGCGTTCGAGTTCATACTCTTCGGCCGCAAGGTCTTCAGTCCATCTGTCAGCTAGCAATTCTTGGGCAGCTCTAAGCTATTGCTGCTTTTTCTTGAGGCTGCTTGCCGTGGCTAAAAGCCTGCGTTTAAAACGCTCTTGTTCGGCGGGGTCTGATGGTATGACGAATTCGTCGTCATCGAGGCTAGCCTCGTCTTCGGAGGGAGGCGTATAGTTATCATCCTCGACCTCTCGGTCTGCCACTCTTTCATGAGGGCTGGTTTCTCCATCTTCCTGTGCCAAATTTTGCTGAGGTGGGTGTTCTTCAGCGCTATCCGGGGTAGTATTATCTCCCGTGCTGGAATCACCATTTTTGCTTTGGCGGGATTTAGAGCGGCGCCGCTGACGCCGGCACTTTTGCTGTTTCTTGGGGGCGTCATCCCCCACTGTTCCATCGCCATCTCCATCTTTTGGAGTATCCACCATATATATGTCATATGACGAGGTGGCCTTCCAGCGCCCTACAGGTGCTGGTTCTTGTTCGTCTCCTGCATCGTCGTCCATGTCGTCGATGTCTTCGGAGTCGAAGTCAAGCGTGTCGGTTAAGTCGTCGATAGTGGCTACGAAGTGGGTGGTGGGTGGGCTTTGAATTTCTTCGTCGTCCGTATCCCAACCTTGCTGACCGTAGTCCGGCCAGGGCTCTCCTGATAAAGAGAGAGACTTTAGAGATTTCAGGATGTCGCCGAAGGGCGAGTGCTAAAAGATGTCCGCGGCGGTGAACTCCATTATCGGCGCCCAATCGGATTCGATCGGCAGGGGCGCGGGGGGCTCGGAGTTCGGAGAGGAATCCGGCTCCTCGGAGTCATGGGCCATGCGGAGTGCGGGGCTGGAGTTCGGCTCGATCGCCTTTGAGATTGCATCCCCTGAGGCAGCGTCTAACCGTTGATCCTCGATCGGCGTAGTAGTCTCCGAATCAATGGTCGAAAGCGATGCGTGTGCGGCCTCCAAGGCGCTGTTCGATGGCAGAGTTATATCATGCCCATCGAGACATTGCGGCGCGCTTGGCTGTGGCTCGAATCCATCGGAGATTAAGTCCCCGCAGATGTCAGTCGTGTAGTTTAGGCTTCCTAACCTGACCTGATGGCCAGGGGCGTACCTTTCGATCTGCTCGAGGTGGCCAAGCGAATTGGCCCGCAGTGCGAAGCTGTCAAAGACGAAGATCTATCCGGGAAGAAAAGTCTCACCCTGGACTGCATCGTTGTTGATGATCGAAGGAGCCATCGGGCCTAAAAGCGACGACATAGAGGAACTCTCAATGAAAGCACCAATGTCGGTGTCAAAACCGGCGGATCTCGGGTAGGGGGTCCCGAACTGTGCGTCTAGGCCGGATGGTAACAGGAGACAGGGGACACTTTGTTTTACCCAGGTTCGGGCCCTCTCGATGGAGGTAATACCCTACTCCTGCTTGATTAATATTGATGATATGGGTAGTACAAGAGTAGATCTACCACGAGATCAAGGAGGCTAAACCCTAGAAGCTAGCCTATGGTATGATTGTTGTGTATGGAGTTGATTGCCTACGGAATACAACCCTTCGGTTTATATAGACACCGGATAGGGTTAGGGTTACACAGAGTCGGTTACAATGGTAGGATATCTTGAATATCCGCATCGCCAAGCTTGCCTTCCACGCCAAGGAAAGTCCCATCCGGACACGGAACAGAGTCTTCAATCTTGTATCTTCATAGTCCAGGAGTCCGGCTGAAGGTATAGTCCGGCTACCCGAACACCCCCTAATGCAGGACTCCCTCAACAGCCCTGGGTCACTGACTAGTGGAACCCACTTGTCAGGTTTGAGCAAGTTAACCTCACTGTTTAGGATGAATCATGATTAGGGCAAATTTCAAAATAGGTTTGGAGTTGGAATTTGATGTAGTTTTGAATTCCACTTCAATTAAAATGACTTTCTGTTGCATTAGCCCAAATCATAGCATATTGCCATGTCATGATCATGCATCATATTATTGCATTGCATTGATTGTGTTTCCGCTCTATTGCTAGTATTTGTCCCCCTTCAGTAGATGTTGTTCCGGCAATGAGATCGATGACACCGATGAAGAGCTATAATATCTTCAGAAGTGCCAGGCAAGCAAAACCCCCTTGTTCATTCCGATACAATCCCACTCTCTCGCTCCTGCTCTCTTTTACTGCATTAGGACAACAACATCTCAACTGTTACATGTTGCGGTAGCTGAACCCCTTTTCCCCTGCATGACCTGTCATTGCCACAGTAAATAGATGAAACCCACTAGCATGAGTAGGAGTTGTTTGAGCCCTGATGTGCCTACTCATTCATGCTTGTTTGTCATGCCTGCTACTGCTTAGAGTTGAGTCAGGTCTGATTCATTGGGGATGAATTGGAATGGTGTTGAACATGTCCTACTGTGTGTGAGCTAAGTGTGTGAATACAATTTGGTAAAGGTAGTGGTGAGAGGCCATGTAGGAGTACATGGTGGGTTGTCTCATTGCAGCCGTCCTCAGGAACTGAGTTCTATGTTTGGTGATCCATGAACAGTTACTACCACACATTGGAATGCTTAAGTGCCCCTCTCGACTTATTAATCAACCTGATCTCTGTCCAGGAGTTGCAACTAGTTTCTGGTGTTTGTAGGTAGTGTTAGTAGTCTACCAAGTGGCACCCGGTACAGGTGGGCTTGGGACAGACTAGGCACAATGGCACGGTGTACCAAGTGGCACCCGGATGGTGGGCTTGGGAACCCTGCTCACATCATCTGGGGCCGTGAGCGACACCCCGGTCGGATCTCCTTGCGGATGGAACCCGAATAGGCGATAAACCTGGACTAGAGAATTGTTGGTTAGTCAGGTCGTGGCCGACTCCCTCGCTAGGCTTCCGCTTGAAGGTTGCCGAGATACACGATGTGTACATGGTGGTAAGTGGTGAGAGCGTGTGTGAAGAAGTATACCCCTGCAGGGTTATCATTATCTATTCGAATTGCTAGATTCCTTGGATATGGAAACTTGGACCCCTTGCATAGTTGATAGACAAGTGAAACTGGATACTCTAAAATGCGCAAGATAAGCGTGAGTGCTATTGATGGCCTTCTCGTAGGGAGATGGGAGCGGATCCATAGTGGAGTATTGATATGGTGAATATGTGGACTCGTGTGCGCCACCTCAAAAGAGTTACTTGCAGTCGTAGTTCAGGATAGCCACCGAGTCAAAGCTAGCTTGTTGTAGTTAAACTCCACCACCCCTTTATTGATACTGATGCATATGTAGTTAGTTCTGATGTAAGTCTTGCTGGGTACATTTGTACTCACATTTGCTTAATTTATGTTTTTGCAGAGAGACTTCTGTCTCGCTAGTAGTTCCACGTGGACTTCGACGTTTAGCTTGTTACCTCAGCTACGATCTTGTACCCTTGGGAGGGTCTTGTAGATAGTCAGGCTTCTGAGCCTTCTTCATTTGTAGTTGTCTGTACTCAAACAAGTTAAGCTTCCGCATGTGCTTGTTGCTTGTATGCTCTGTATGTTGGGTCATGAGACCCATGTTTGTAATTCTTGGCTCCTCGGAGCCTAATGAATAAATACTCTGAGTCGTAGAGTCTTGTTGTGATGCCATGTTGTATTGCACATATTGAGCATATTGTGTGTATGATTGAAATGCTTGGTATGTGTGGGATCCGACAACCTAGTTGTTTATCCTTGGTAGCCTCTCTTATGGGGACATGTAGTCTTGTGCTTCCATGAGCCATAGTAGTCCGCTACAGCCCGGTTCACAGGAGTCCTGCTAGCCCAGCACTACTGCTCCGGAACACTTGACTGGCCGGCATGTGATTCACTTCGTTCCTGTGTCTGTCCCTTCGGGGAAATGTCACACGGTGACATCCGGAGTCCTGCCTAGCCTTCTACAGCTCGGTTCACCGGAGTCCTGTTAGCCCAGTGCTACAGCCCGGATTCGCACGCTGCTGACCGACATGCTCGATGTTGATTCATGTATGCCTGTCCCCGTAAGTTAGTGCCGCTTTGGGTTCACGACTAGTCATGTCGGCCCGGGTTCTCTATCATATGGATGCTAGTGACACTATCTTATACGTGAGCCAAAAGGTGCAAACGGTCGCGGGCCATGGTAAGGCGACACCTGTGGGGATACCGTGCGTGATGCCGCAAAGTGATATGAGGTGTTACAGGCTAGATTGGTGTGACTTAGAATTGGGGTCCTGGCAATTTTAAAGTCAAGTTGTGAAAGCATAGTATAACGACGAGACAAAGCATCAGCAATAACATTTTCTTTACCCTTCTCGTTTTTAATGACATAAGGGAAAGTCTCAATGAATTCAACCCATTTAGCATGTCTACGGTTCAGTTTTGCTTGACTTTTAATGTGTTTCAAAGATTCATGATCAGAATGTATAACAAATTCCTTGGGCCATAAATAATGTTGCCATGTTTCTAAGGTCCGAACAAGAGCATATAATGCTTTATCATAAGTAGAATTGTTCAGACTAGGCCCACTCAATTTTTCAGGAAAAGTATGCAACAGGTTTGCCATCTTGTAATAACACACCTCCTAAACCAACTCCACTAGCATCACATTCAAGCTCAAAAGTCTTATTAAAATCAGGAAGTTGGAGTAAATGAGCATGTGTCAACTTATCTTTCAATATCGTGAAGGCTTCTTGATGAGGACATAGATCCCATTGTTACAGCCACAGCCCCTGCTGCTATACATACTGGACCAATTACTAGAGCTCGCGCATGCCAATTGAATTATCAGGTACTTTCGTTTCTTCGTAACGATTCTAATGTTCATGAGAATATGATGTTGCCTAAATTGGATACATTTGTTTTGCTTACAAATGAAGGGTCTAGCTTGGACAAGAAAGATGAACCTTGGAGCAAGTTCAAGCATGGAGATGATGGCATGCGCAAGGGGATCAAGAACGGAGTTACAAGTGATGATTTCAGTACTTTGAAGCCACCATAAGGAGTGCATGAAGCCTTGGACGAAATAAACAAGATGCCACTTCATAAATTTCGTCCAGAGGCTATTCTAGGTGCTGCGTCACCTTATTATTGCGCCCGCCCATGTATTTTCAAAATACTAAAGTATAGGCTGTTTTTAGAGTCTGTATGTGTGGGGAAACAAGAGTTAGGGTTGATTTCAGAACTCTCCTCCACGGGCCACAAAATTCCCCCCTCTTCCTCCATATATACAGCCCATAGGGCGTCGTTTAGACTTTGGGGGGTTTTGTTTAGATTAAAGTTTGCCATAGCTGCAACTTTGCGTACTTCGTTTGTGTTCAACGACCAGAAAAAGGCGTCACAGAACCCCACCTTGATCAATAAAGCTTTCCTCTTATATTCGCAATATCTAGATTGCAATCTCAGTTTCTTGCTTGTTCTTTGTTTGCCTGCAGGAAACAGACCTTCATGGTGAGGTTGATCATGCTTTGGCGTGGTTAATAACCTCTCGGAGTTGGTTTAGCAATTTCTAAGGCGCGACATTCTCGCACGTTCGTAGTCGGATCGTCAAAGTCGACTTCCTCCAAAATGATAGCCACCATCTCATCGAAAGACGGGACACCTTTGCCTCTATCAAGTGGTATCAGATTTCCAGGTTGCTCGGTGAGATTTTATAGTTTTTCATAGTTTAGATCGAGTCTATTCTTCATACCTACAGTCCACGAAAAAGCCAAAAAATAGGGTTAGTTTATCTTATCCAAACCAATTTGATCCTTTGCATAGTCTTTTTAGCGTTTTGCTTTGTTGAATTTGCAGTTGCATCGTTGTGTCGAGTTGCTGGTCTTAGCGTCTAGTCCCTTAGAGTTTCGAGTTCTGTTCACGGGTTGTCACGCCGCCGCCGCACCATCATCATCATCATTGCCATATACCACCACCCCACCATATACATCGCCGCTGCCATATACAACCACCATTCCGAGTCCACATATATCATCGCCATATACAACCACCAATCCGAGTCTGCATATACCATCTCCATATACCACCACCAATCCGAGTACAGATATACCATCGCCATATACAACCACCAATCCAAGTAACACCAGCTTCATTGCCGCCACTAGTCCGAGTTCCACCAGATTCATCTCTGCTACCAGTCCTAGTCCGAGTCCAGTATTTGTTGCTTTGTTTTCGAGTTCCAGATCACGCGATACTTTGAGTCGTGACAGAGTAGGACTCCCAAAATTCCGTGCTACCCGCAGTAGAAAAATAGGTCGAAACTCAAAGAAAAACTAAGTCTGGAAAATTCTCGCCAGGCAGTTTTTAGACCATTTGTAGACTTTTTCGAAAAATAATTGTTGCCGAGGAAAAAAAAGTGAAAAAAGGAAAAAATTAGAGTGTGCTCCTCCCTTGTTTAAGTGCAGCGCCGTGATTTTGTTAGTGTTCTAGGCTCGCGTCTCTAGCACGGTCTAGCCTAGGACCAGCACAGTACCGTCGTTGAGCGTTTATTGAACTTTGCATCTCTGAATTGATTATTGCTGGCCCTTTTTGCTACCATATTATAAGCCTTCCTAGCTCCTCATACATCTACGTCGTGCGTTTGACTCTCCCTGGTAACCGCTCTATCCAAGCTTTGAGAGTTTTGACTACGACGATTGCCGATCACCGCTTGTTGTTGGGTAAGAACTAGTAAGAATTTGAGATTTGCTTGACAGATTTGTGACACCCACCACCACCTCTTGTTAGTAGTCTATAGGATCATATTCTTGTGTGTTTCTATTGCTGCTAACCATGGCAGGATCACAAGCCGACGAGACTGACTGGGAGAACATGACGAATAAGGAGATGCATGGTAAATTTCAGCAAATGATGAGTGGACAGGTGCAACATGTGCTAAACACATTTGAAGAGGCCATGGAGAAGATAGATGGCATGGAGAAGACCTTCGAAACAAAGCTCAATAACACGTTTAATGAATTGCTCGCACGTCTTCCACCACCACCACCGGCTGCACCTAACGCACCTCTACAACAACAATAACGTCGCCTTCCGAATCAAGTGGGACGAGCACATCGCGTTCCCGTTGACCCTGGGCAAAATTTTGGTGCCGCTGTTGATGCTTATGTAGCTCCTGCTTCTACTGCAGAGGTGGAGGACCATTACGAGGATGAGGTTGATCAAAATCAGAACTACGTGCAACCACCAGCACCACCACCACCAGGTCGTCCTCAGGTATATCATCGCAACGGTAGGGCTGCAGCACCATATGAGGTACAAGATCATGACCATCTTCCTAAACTGAAATTGAATATTCCACCATTTGAGGGTAGATATGTTCCTGATATATATCTTACTTGGGAGTTAGAAACTGAACAAAGTTTTACATGTTTACAATATCCTGAGGAGAGACGTGTCCCTGCTGGTGTTTGTGCTTTCACTAGCTTCGCATGTCTTTGATGGTCTGAACATTGTAGATTATATCCTATTCCAACTACTTGGGCTGCTTTGAAAACTGCTATGCGTACTTATTGGGTTCCACCATATTATCAACGTGAATTACTTCAAAAATAACAGCGTTTGAGACAAGGAAAAAATTCTGTAGAAGAATATTATCAAGAATTACAAACTGGCATGATTAGATGTGGTATTGTTGAGGAGAATGAAGCTATGCTTGCACGTTTTATGGGTGGATTAAATAGAGAGATTCAGACCATTCTAGAGTATAAGGAGTATACTAAAATCACTCGTTCATTCCATCTTGCTTGTAAAGCTGAACGTGAAGTGCAGGATCGACATGCATTGGTGCAAAGTAACTTTTCTGCAGGTAGATCTTCATCATGGACACCACGTGCATCCTCTACTTCCAGTGCACCAGCACCTCCATCAGGTGACACCACCACTATCTGCCAAGAGCATACCTGCTGGGTCTGCACAGAGCTCTTCTTCTTCCATGGCATCAACAGGGCACACAAGTGATATTATTTGTCGTCGTTGTAAGGGAAGAGGACATTTTGCGAGAGAATGCAAATCTCAGCGTGTGATGATTGTTACTGAGGATGGTGGGTATGAGTCCGCTAGTGAATATGATGAGGATACTTTGGCTCTTATTACATGTGAAGAACACGGTGGATATGATTCTGATCATGAGACGCAATACATGGCTCCTGAAGATGCTAACATGTATGAATGTTTAGTTGCTCAACGTGTTTTGAGTGTGCAGGTTACACAAGCTCAGCAAAACCAGAGGCATAACTTGTTCCATACAAAGGGAGTTGTGAAGGAACGTTCTGTTCGCGTCATCATAGATGGAGGGAGCTGCAATAACTTGGCTAGCATGGAGATGGTGGAGAAGCTAACTCTCACCACAAGACCACATCCACATCCTTACTACATCCAATGGTTCAACAACAGCGGCAAGGTTAAGGTAACACGTACTGTTCGTGTGCATTTTAGTATCTCTACATATGTTGATTATGCTAATTGTGATGTGGTACCTATGCAAGCATGTTCCTTATTACTTGGTAGACAATGGAAATTTGATAAAAAGTCTGTACACCATGGTAGAAACAATCAGTATACTCTTGTTCATGAGGATAAAAATATTACTTTGCTTCCTATGACTCCCGATTCCATTTTGAAAGATGATATTAATAGAGCTAATAAAGCAAAACATGAGAAAAATAAGAGTGAAAATCAGATTGTGGCAAAAGAATTTGAGCAACAAATGAAGCCTAATAATAATCCATCTAGTGTTGCTTCTGAAATTAAATTGGAAAGTGCATGTTTACTTGCGACCAAATCTGATATTGATGATCTAGATTTGAGCAAATTAGTTTGCTATGCTTTTGTGTGCAAAGAGGCATTATTTTCATTCGAGAGAGTGCCTTCCTCTTTCCCCATTGCAGGAGTTCGCTGACGTGTTTCCACAAGATGTGCCATTGGGATTACCACCTATTCGAGGGATTGAGCATCAAATTCACTTAATTCCCGGTGCATCATTTCCCAACCGTGTGCCATACCGTACCAATCCAGAGGAGACGAAGGAGATTATGCGTCAAGTACAGGAGCTGCTCGACAAAGGTTATATACGTGAATCCCTTAGTCCTTGTGTTGTTCCTATCATTTTAGTGCCGAAAAAGGATGGACACAAAATCTTAGTGATAGCAGGAGGCAAAGAGGAAGGCACGTCCTCGAATGAAAATAACGCCTCTTTGCACACAAAAGCATAGCAAACAGATTTGTTGAAATCTAGCTCATCAATATCAGATTTTGTGGGAAGTAAACATGCACTTTTCAATTTAATTTCAGAGGCAACACTAGATGGTTTATTATTAGGTTTCATTTGTTGATCAAATTCTTTTGCCATGATCTGATTTTCACTCTTATTTTTCTCCCGTTTTGCTTTATTAGCTCTATTAATATCATCTTTCAAAATGGATTCAGGAGTCATAGGAAGCAAAGTAATATGGTTATCCTTATGAACAAGAGTATACTGATTATTTCTACCATGGTGTACAGAATTTTTATCAAATTGCCATGGTCTACCAAGTAATAAGGAACATGCTTGCATGGGTACCACATCACAATCAACATAATCAGCATATGTAGAGATACTAAAATGCACACGAATAGTATGTGTTACCTTAACCTTGCCGCTGTTGTTGAACCATTGGATGTAGTAAGGATGTGGATGCGGTCTTGTGGTGAGAGAGAGAGAGATTCCCCACCATCTCCATGCTAGCCAAGTTGTTGCAACTCCCTCCATCTATGATGACGCGAATAGAACGTTCCTTCACAACTTCCTTTGTATGGAACAAATTATGCCTCTGATTTTGCTTAGCTTGTGTAACCTGCACACTCAAAACACATTGAGCAACTAAACATTCATACCTGTCAGCATCTTCAGCAGCCATGTATTGCGTCTCATGATCAGAATCATCTCCACCGTGTTCTTCATGTGTAATAAGAGCCAAAGTCTCCACATCATAGTCACTAGCAGACTCATACCCACCATCCTCGGTAGCAATCATCACACGCTGAGATTTGCATTCTCTCGCAAAATGTCCTCTCCTCTTACAACGACGACAAGTAATATCACTTGTGTGCCCTGTTGATGCAATGGAAGAAGAAGAGCTCTGCGCAGGCCCGGCAGGTGTGCTCTTGGCAGATAGTGGTGGTTGTGCCTGCTTTCTTGTATCACGGCTGGAGGTGGCACCTGATGGAGGTGCTGGTGCAGTGGAAGTAGAGGATGCACGTGGTGTCCATGATGAAGGTCGACCTGCAGAAAAATTAGTTTATGCCAATGCTTGTCGATCCTGCACTTCACGTTTAGCTTTACAAGCAAGATGGAATAAACGAGTGATATTAGTATACTCCTTATACTCTAGAATGGTCTGAATCTCTCTATTTAATCCACCCATAAAACTTGCAAGCATAGCTTTATTCTCCTCAACAATACCACATCTAATCATGCCAGTTTGTAATTCCTGATAATATTCTTCTACAGAATTTTTTCCTTGTCTTAAACGCTTTAATTTTTGAAGTAATTCACGTTATTAATATGGTGGAACCCAACGAGTACGCATAGCAGTTTTCAAAGCAGCCCAAGTAGTTGGAATAGGATATAATCTACAATGTTCAGACCACCAAACACATGCGAAGCTAGTGAAAGCACAAACACCAGCAGGAACACGTCTCTCCTCGGGATATTGTAATCATGCAAAACTTTGTTCAGTTTCTAACTCCCAAGTAAGATATATATCAGGAACATATCTACCCTCAAATGGTGGAATGTTCAATTTCAGCTTAGGAAGATGGTCATGATCTCGTACCTCATATGGTGATGCAGCCCTACCGTTGCGATGATATACCTGAGGACGACCTGGTGGTGGTGGTGCTAGTGGTTGCACGTAGTTCTGATTTTGATCAACCTCATCCTCGTAATGGTCCTCCACCTTTGCAGTAGCAGTAGGAGCTATAGAAACATCAACAGCGGCACCAGAATTTTGCCGATGGTCAATGGGAACGCATTGTACTCGTTCCACTTTATTTGGTAGGCAACGTTGTTGTTGTTGTTGTTGTTATTGTAGAGGTGCGTTAGGTGCAGCCGGTGGTGGTGGTGGAAGACGTGCGAGAAATTCATTAAACTTTTTATCGAGCTTTGTTTCAAACGTCTTCTCCATGCCATCTATCTTCTCCATGGCCTCTTCAAATTTGTTTAGCACATCTTGCACCTGTCCACTCATCATTTGCTGAAATTTGTCATGCAACTCCTTATTCGTCATGTTCTCCCAGTTAGTCTCGTCGGGTTGTGATCCTGCCATGGTTAGCAGCAATAGAAACACACAAGAATATGATCCTACAGACTACTAACAAGAGGTGGTGGTGGTTGTCACAAATCCGTCAAGCAAATCTCAAATTCTTACCAGTTCTTACCCAGCAGCAGGCGGTGATCGGCAACCGTCATAGTCAAAACTCTCAAAGCTTGGATAGAGCGATTACCAGGTAGAGTCAAACACACGACGTAGATGTATGTGCAGCTAGGAAGGCTTATAATATGGTAGCAAAAAGGGCCAGCAATAATCAATTCATACATGCAAAGTTGAATAAACGCTCAACGACGGTACTATGCTGGTCCTAGGCTAGACCATGCTAGAGACGCGAGCCTAGAACACTAACAAAATCACGACGCTCCACGTAAACAAGGGAGGAGCACGCTCTGATTTTTTTCTTTTTTTCACTTTTTTTGCACTTTTTTTCCTCTCTTTTTTCTCTGCAAAATTTTTTTTTTCGAAAAAAGTCTACAGATGGTCTAAAAACTGCCTAACCAGAATTTTCCAGACTTAGTTTTTTTTGAGTTTGGAACTATTTTTCTTCTGCGGGTAGCATGAAAGTTCGGGAGTCCTACTCTGTCACGACTCGGAGTATCGCGTGATCTAGAAATCCAAAACAGAGTAACAAAATACTGGACTTGGACTGGTGGCGGAGATGAAACTGGTGGAACTCGGACTGGTGGCGGTGATGAATCTGGTGGAGCTCGGACTGGTGGCGGATATATGTTGTAGGTGGACCCGGATTGGCGTGATGGCGGCGGATAGGTGGTGGCGTATATGGACTCGGATTGGCGGTGACTATGTGGCGGTGGTATATGGCAGCGGCGATGAAGTTGGGGCGGTGGTGGTATACGGCAGCAGCGATGATGATGATGATGCGGTGGTGATATATGGCAGCGGCGACGTGACAACCTGTGAACAGAACTCAAAACTCTAAAGGACTAGACGCTAAGACCAGCAACTTGACACGATGATGCAACCACAAATTCAACAAAGCAAATATAGAAAAGATTATGCAAAGGCTCAGATTGGTTCGGATAGGATGAACTAACCCTAATTTTTTTTCCGCTTTTTTGTGGACTATAGGTATGAAGAACAGACTCGATCTAAACTACGAAAAGCTGTAAAATCTCACCGAGCAACCTAGAAATCTGATACCACTTGATAGAGGCAAAGGTGTCCCAATGTTTCGATGTGATGGTGGCTATTGTTTTCAGTGGGAGTCGACCTTGACGATCCGACTACGAACGTGCGAGACGTCGCGCCTTAGCAATCGCTAAACCAACTTATGAGGGGTTATTGACCATGCTGGAGCACGATCAACCTAACCACGAGGGTCTGTTTCCTGCGAGCAAACGAAGAACAAGGAAGAAACTGAGATTGCAATCTGGATATTGCGAATATAAGATAAAAGCTTTATTGATCAAGGTGGGGTTCTGTGATGTCTTGGTCTGGTTGCTGAACACAACCGAAGTACATGAAGTTGCAGCTATGGTGAACTTTTGATCTAGACATAACCCAAAGTCTAAACGACGCCCTAAGGGTTGTATATAAGGAGGAAGAGGGGGGGATTTCCTACCCCTTGTAGGAGGGGTCCGAAACCAACCCTAACTCTTGTTTCCCCACACATATGAACTCTAAAAACAGCCTATACTTCAGTATTTCTAAAATACATGGGCCTGTCCCGATAATAAGGTGACGCAGCACCTAGAATAGCCTCTGGACGAAATTTATGAAGTGGCATCTTGTATATTTCGTCCAAGGCTTCATGCACTCCTTATGGTGGCTTCAAAGTCCTGAAATCATCACTTGTAACTCCGTTCTTGATCCCCTTTCCCATGCCATCATCTCCATGCTTGAACTTGTTCGAAGGTTCATCTTTCTTGTCCAAGCTGGGCCTTTCATTTGTAAGCAAAACAAATGTATCCAATTTAGGCAGCATCATATTCTCATGAACATTAGAATCGTTACCAAGAAACGAAAGTACCTGATAATTCAATTGGCGTGCGCGAGCTCTAGTAATTGTGCCAATATGTATAGCAGTAGGGGCTGTGGGTGTAACAATGGTATTGATGTCCTCATCAAAGGATATCATCGAAGTAGACCTCAACAAACACACCAATGTAAGGGTGAAAGACATGATTCATAAGATGCATAAAAGTACCCCGTGCTTCCGGTAGACCCGTAGGCATGACTAACCACTCATATAACCCAAACTTGGTTTTGAAAGTGGTTTTCCATTCATCACCCTCTTGTATGCGGATTTGATAGTAACCACTTTTAAGATCAATCTTGGAGAATATAGTGGCACCACTAAGTTCATCAAGCATATCATCAAGTCGTGGAATGGGATACCTATAACGAACGGTGATAGCATTGATAGGTCTATAATCTGAGCACATGTGAAAGCTACCGTCTCGTTTGGGCACAAGAATGACCGGGACGGCACAAGGGCTCAAACTTTCATGCACATGCCCATGGTCTATGAGATGCTTTACTTGCCTTTGTATTTGTTTGGTTTCTTCGGGGTTGACGCGGTAGGGAGCTTTGTTCGGAAGAGGTGCTTCGGGGATGAGGTCGATGCGGTGCTTGATACCTCGTAGTGGAGGTAGTCCCGGAGGTAGCTCATCGGGGAAAACATCTTGAAATTCCTGCAAAAGAGAAGACATCACTAAACGTAGAGCGTGAGAGGTGTTAGCGTTTGGTGCGTTGTCCTTGCATAAAAGGACATAGCGTAGGACACGAGATGGGTGCTCGCACACTCCTCTTATCTCACTTTTGGTGGCAAATAGGACTAATTTCTTCTTTTCACTCATCGTGGAGGCACTCGATTTGGGCTTGTGGCGCTCAATCTCTTTTTGGTGAATCGCTCTCTCACTATTCTCTCCGCGATGGGTGGCTTGCTTGTCGGCGATCACCTGGCTTGGAGACATGGGTCGAAGTACGTACTCCTTTCCTTTCATCTCGAAGATGTAGTGGTTCGTTCGGCCGTTGTGGATGACACATCTATCAAATTGCCATGGGCGTCCAAGAAGAAGGTGGAAAACGGTCATTGGAACAACGTCACACTCCAGAGTGTCTTCGTAGGTGCCAATTTTGAAAGAGACTTGTAGTCGATGCTCGACTTGGATAGTGCTGGAGTCGCTAAGTCATTGAACTTTGTAGGGATGTGGGTGCTTCGTCTTGGGCAATTGGAGCTTGGAGCAAAGTTCTTCACTTGCGAGGTTATGACAACTTCCTCCATCGATGATAACCTTGACGGATCTTCCATTGATGCCGGCCTTGGTGTGGAATATGTGGCATGTTTGGTCTTCTTCTTGCTGATGTTGAAGAGTCAAGACCTTGGAGATAACGAGAGCAGGACTTGAATCTTCATCACAAAAGACTTGGTCTGTGTCTTCTTTGTTCACTTGCCAGTGTATGGCCACTTTCTCAAGGGCTTCCATTTCTCCTTCACTCATTGAGTCATAAGTGTCGTCGTCGTTGAGGATCATGGTCTGCTTGTTGTTGCAATCATAGGACTTGTGGCCTTGGCCTCCGCATGTCAAGCATTTGAAGGAACTCGTCTTGACGGTCTCATCGGTTGGGGTAGATGATGATGAAGCTCGCCTTGAAGTTGCTAGTTGTAGGAGGATGACTTGGAGTTGACAAAGCTTTCTTGGAACTCGACTTGTCGATGTTGCTTGTAGAAGGCTTGGTAGACGGTGTTGGAGTCATGGAAGATTGGTTGTTGGAGAAGCCGTATGACTTGGATGAGAACTTGGCATACTTGTAATCGTCTTGCACTTGACGTTCCGCTTTGGTAGCTTGATGCACTAGCTTGATGAGGTTCGAGTATGGTTGGAAGTCGGCGATCTTCTTGATAGGATAGTTGAGTTCATTCAAGAAACGTGCCATAGTTTTCTCAACATCTTCCGTGACATTGGCTCGTATCATGGCAATCTCCATATCCTTGTAGTACACTTCAATGCTCTTGGTTCCTTGCTTTAGTAGTTGAAGTTTCTTGAAGAGGTCGCTGTTGTAGTAGGTAGGCACGTAGCGTGCTGTCATGACATCCTTCATTTGCGCCCAAGTAGTGATGGGTGGTTCACCTCTTGCCTCACGGCGCTCGATTACTTGTTCCCACCAAATGAGGACATAGTCTTGGAACTCAAGGGATGCCATCATGATCTTCTTGTCTTCTTCATAGTTCTGCAAACAGAAGATTTTGTCGACCTTAAATGCCCATGAAGGGTACTCTTCGGGATCGTTGCTTCCATTGAACTTGGGCATGGTGAACTTGAGCTTGTCGTAGCGTTGCTCTTCATTGTGTTGGGGTCGAGGATGATGACGCCCATGCTGTTGATGATTGTCAAACTCATTGTGCTCTTGGAGAGGAGGGTTGTCCAACTCATGTTGCTCTTGTCGTGGAGGATTCCCATTGTCTTCACGCTCTTGGTGAACTTGTGGAGGAACTTCTCGAGCTTGAGCTTGATGTCATTGTTTGTGAGCTTCTTCACGAAGTGCTTCTTCATGTTCACGAACTTGACGGCCTCGGTTGGCTATAGCTCGACTTGAATCTTGGAGGGCACGTTGCGCCTCAAGTTCTTGAGCTTCATGGAGTTGTTGTTCTTGGCGTTGTGCCTCGACATCTGGTGCATCTTGGTGGAGACACGCTCGCTCTTCCTCTTCATGTTGGCGTTGTCGTTGTCGTTCTTGTGCTAGCGCAAAAGCCGCATGGGTTTGACGTTGTCGGTGCTCTTGAGATTTGGTGTCGCATAGAGGATTGACGCTTGCTCGACGATCATTGCGCGCGGCATGTCGAAGAGTGTTTGATGTCGGTGTTCTTGAGCCGGAGAGGGTGAAGTCGGAGTGTCGACTTGAGCGGCTCCGTCTTGATGAGGACGAAGTGGAAGAAGAGCGGTTGAGCAACAAAGCATGAATCTCGTCTATTCTTGCGTCGTTCTCTTGCTTGTCATCGTCGATCTTGTGGTCGAAGTAGTCCCTTGTACGTTGCTCGGAGAGTGAGAAATCGGCGGCGAGGTTGTCGATGCGTTAACTCATTGTTTGTTGCTCTTGATGCAAATCACGTTGTGCACCAAAGAGGTGGCTCTTGGTGATGTAGGAGTTCATGTCGTCGTGCTCAATAAAGAGTGGGTTGGTAGAAGTACATGACCTAACCATCATTCCAAGAGAAAAATGTGAGTGGTAGAAAGAGAAGAACGAATACCAAATGTACCTTGACTGAAGTTGAAAGTGGATCAATGATCGCTTCAATGTGGACAACGAAATAACACAATTGGTACCAATTCTTGTCGGTTTCTCACACCTACACAAGTAAAAGCTTATGGTGGAGCTTGGTTAGGATGGTGGCACAAAATTTGATGCAATTGTAAGTGAGCTTCAATAATGTTGGAAAATATTTGCAAGTTTGCAATGCAACAAGTAGACCAAGCAATATAAGGTACACGGAAACACACACGCAAAAATATAAGTGGGATTGCGGAACCATGGATGAGCCAAAATGTGGAATCCACAAAAATGCTCTTGTTGCACAACACTAGAGAGACACTAGCACGATTGCACAATATGCGGAAACAAGACTTGTGCACAGCCTAGTTAGCAAAAATGCAACGACTTCTATCCCAAGAATGCTCTATGCAAGGTGTTTCTATGATATGATCCAAGATGATCTAGTATGACAATCTTAATGTTGTACGATGATATGCTCTTGCTTAAAAGCTCTTTGCTTATCTTTCCCTTTTGCTTAAAAGCTTGTTTGGCTCTTTGTTGTTTGAGCTCTTTTCTCATGAAATGCTTCACGAAGCAAGATAGCAATTGTGTATGCGATGACAACCTTGTGACACAAGAGGTGATACCAATATATGCACCAATGATGTATGTATGCTATGGGAAGGATGATGACTGTGCACAAGTCTCGTTGCCGGCAATACTCAAAAGCTAGTCTCGATGGGTAAGCGACGCAAAGGAGTAAGGCTATGATGGCTATCAATGTAATGGCAAGAATGATATGTCCAATACTGATGCGGAGCATCCTACGATCAACCCCATGTACACTTCGACTACTCCCCAAGCCCCAAGAGGACATACGATGAGACCTCGACCATACGCCATTGGACACAAGGTGAACTCACTCCTCTTCGAACCGTCACTTTCCACATATGAGACATGGCTACTACCTCATGCATGGATGTTGCATATACTCAGGTACAACCGAGACGACCATGGAGGATCCAAGGACCAAGGCCAAGCATGGAAGAGGAGAAGGAAGAAGAAGCAGGGACAAGCTTCTGGAAAGCCCGGAACTTCCGGCCTCTGCCCGGAACTTCCAGCCCCCGGACCTTCCGGCCTGCCCGGAACCTCCGGCCCCCGGAGTCCAGACCAGCCCCGAGCGCACCAACTCTCTAGATAGCCCGAAACCCGGCCGGAACCTGCCTGGAACTTCTAGGGCCCGGAACTTCCGGCCTCACCCGGAACTTTCACCTTGCCTGCGTGCAAAGTCTCGGGCCGAAGCCCATGTATCCCTTTCCCACTTACCCCTTCGTGACTTAGACTATAAATAGACTACCCCCTCCTCCTAGTTAGGGTTAGCAAAGGATTAGCTCATATTTTGTGTGAGAGATTTGCTCATCCACTTGGTTACCTTCTCCTCAGAGATTGCGCCTCCTACGGAGAAGATCCCCCAAGCGGATTCAAGACCCCTTTACGGGAAGAACCTCAAGACCTCCTTTCAGAGAAGACCGGCTACCTTTGTATCGTCCCTAGTTGATTGTGGATCTTGTATCTTCCTTTGTGTTCATGGATCTAACGCATGTGTGATCATACTTGTTGGTTTGAGTGTTCTCTTGTGTTTTCCACGTGTTTTCCCTCGTTTACCTCCTCGTGTTCTTCGTGTTAATCGCGGGATCAGCCGATTAGGGTTCCTACCCTACATCATCTTGGTATCATGAGCCACCTTGATCATGATTTCAGAGCCTCCCTCTTTGTTTTCTAGCCTTCTTTTGCTTGATTTCATCCTAAATTCGAAAATCCCCACCAAAAATAGCCGCCGATTTTTTTTGTGATTTGTTGGTTTGGACGATGTTTTGTTGATTTTGATCCACGGATTTGCTTTGTTGCGAGTGGATCTAGCCTTCCCCATCTTTCCCCCCATTTCTATCCATAAAATCTTCCCAATTTTGACCCTGAAAATCGAGTTTTTCTGCCCCCATTCTCAGATCTGGAATTTAGGGTTCGTCCCGGAAGAAATTCCATGACCCCCGGAACTTCCGTCCCCCGGAACTTCCGTCCTAACCCCGGAACTTCCGGGCTAAACAAAAAGTTTACCCCAAAAATCCCCAGACTCCCCACACTTTTTACGCGACCCTCGGAACTTCTGGCCACCCCCCGGAACTTCCGGCTCTAGGCCCGAAACTTACGGCCTAACCCGAAACATTACACAGAATTTCAGCATCAGCCTTCTTTACCGTTTTCATCACAACTTTTCGCTCCGAACTCCGATTTGAGTGTTCTTTGGCTCGCTTTGAAGATATCAACGTGCCCGAGGAGCTCACATTGGTTTCACCACCTTTTGACACCATCAAATTTTTGGAATTTTGGCATCTTTGCCTAGGCCTTCCACCATATCATCCGCTACACCACCACCGGCTTCCGCAACCTAACCAATTTTCTTCCCCATCACATATGTGGTTGCTTGAGTAGTAATTCGAGTCTCCTAAGGTGTTTCGGCTAATTAGGCATGATTGCTTCCTCATCAACCACCACCACCACTTCCGCATAGGCTTACCCACCATACACTTCCGCCACCCCAACATAACCCAATTTTGTTTGTGTTGTGAGTTGTGTCTCCTAAGGTGTTTAGGCTACTTAGGGACCATGCTTCCAACTCCGACACCGTGTATAGTCCACCACCTTACCCTCCATTTCCGCATTGCCTACTCGCAAAACCCATCATTGCATTTCTGCAGTCCCATTGAGCTTCTGCCACCACCACCACATTCCCGTTGCCACCATTTGACATTTGAGATTTTGAGTTCGCGTTTTTTCCATTTCCTAAGGTGTTTCAGCTACTTAGGGAGGAGTCTCCATCATCTTGGTATCTCCATCAAGATCACCGCCACTCATCATTGCCACGAAACCTCCATATCATCTCGGTATCGTGGTATCCCTCCATTGTATATTCCCTTGCCATTGCATTGATAACCCCTAGCCCATTTTGCGTCACTTGCCTATCGAGACTAGCCATTTGAGTATTGCCGGCAACGTTACTTGTGCACATTAGTGATCTACACCATATATTACATACATACCATACCATATCGGTATCATCTTCGTATCATATCATCCTTTGTGCCACAAATTTGTTCCCGCTTATATACAATTGTTATCTTGGTTTGTGCATTGTGCAAAAGTTTCCATACAAAAAAAGAAAAAAATAATACGCTTTTAAGTAAAGAAAAAGAGTGAGCACACAAGCAAGTTCCATAGCATCATACCACATTGCATAAGATTGTCATATCTGATCATCTTGGATCATACCACTAGAACATCATATACATAGCATACTTGGGATAGAAGTCATTGCATTTTTGTCTCCTATAGGTTGTGCACAAGTATCGTATCCGCCTATTGAGCAATCGTGCTAGCGTCTCTCTAGAGTTGTGCAACAAGATCATTTTCCGTGGATTCCACATTTTGAGCTCATTCCTTGGTTGCTCGACCCCATTTATCTATCAGTGTGTGTGTGTTTCCGTGTGCCACATATTGCTATTGGTCTATTTGTTTCACTTGCGAATTTGTGAATCTCTTTCAACATTATTGACTCTTGCTAACATTTTGCATCAAATTTTTTTGTGCCACTATCCTCACCGAGCTCCACCATAAGCCTTATTTGTGTAGGTGTGAGAAACCGACAAGAATTGGTACCAATTGTGCTATTTCCTTGTCCACATTGGAGTGATCATTGATCCACTTTCAACTTCAGTCAGGGTACATTTGGTATTCATTCTTCTCTTTCTACACTCACATTTTTCTCTTGGAGTGATGGATAGGCAAGGCATTTCATCTCCGGTCTTCGACAACAACGACAGCGTGAACAACTACATCACTAAAGCATCAATCTTCGATCTACAGCGACAAATGCAAGGCGCACAATCAAGATTGCGAGAGCGCATCGAGAACCTCTCCATCGACATTCGTCACTCTGAAGCAAGGAAAAGGGACTGCATCGACAACAAGCTTTCCGCACAAAAAGAGGAGCAAGATGCAAGGATGGAGGAGATTCAGACCTTGTTGATCAAACGTTCTTCCCCTTCATCATCCTCAAGGCGGCGACATTCAAGTCACAAGTCTTCGGAGTGCAAAAATGATGCAAGCACAAGTCGTCCACGTCCACATCTCCATGGCGACCACCATCATGTTCGTGATCCACATCGTCATGAAGGGCAAGTCACCTCCAAGCAACATGTGCACGACGACGACGAACGACATCTACTACGAGCTCAAGTGCGACAATGCCAACATCATCGTGACGATGCTCACCAAGCACAAATGCACAAGTCCCAACAAGCCCTACTTCATGCCAAGTCCAAACTTCATGAGCACAAGAGAAGACCGCGAGACGAGCACCACCAAGACGGAGCTACGGCTACAACAACCACTTCGACATCTTCGCCAAGTGCTATCAAGGCATCTTCGCCTTCGGACGTACGACACCTTCGCCTACTTCCCGTGAGTTCGCCTACATCGACATCATCAAGTACAAGGCAACCACCTACAAGCGAGGGCGACACTTCCATCTTTGGAAGCCCCTCAAGGAAGATGCCCGAGCATGGGAAATTCCCTTTAGTCATGGAGATGAGCTACGAGGTGCCACATCATATGGGCCTCCAACAACAAGACGACGACAAGAAGGTCAAGCAAGGGCCATCCCCTTTGACCACGGTGATGAGCACGAACCTCTTCAACAACATGAAGACGACGCCCATATTGGACTCATACTCGGAGTCAAGCTACGAGACCGCACATGAGACCTTATCTTTGGTTTTAGAGGAGAGTGATGATGTGCCATCTTCGGCCTTCATCCATGGCTACGACTACGACATGATTGGGCATGGATACATTTGCACCTACATCTCTCCGACACCCACATATGTCGAGATGCCCCAATTTCCATGTGAGGAGAGCCACCACCACATGAGTGACATGAATGACTCCACCCTACATGATATTGAGAGCATTTCCTATGGGAGGATGAGTGTGACCACCACTAGCCCCACACTTGAGAGCATGCCACACATCCTATATGAGGTTGAGAGCCATTTGAGTGACTCCACCAACCATATGAGTGAGAGCATCCAAGAGGGAGTGAGTGAGCCACAACACTTAGTGAGTGAGGTAGTTGAGACGGCATGTGAGGCCACTATGATTTCTAACGACTTAACCTCTATTCCGAGTGTGTTTTCTTCCTTGGTGCTAGGTCTCCTACATGACGACATGCCTATCCTCGACGAGCCCATACCTCTAATGGAGACAACGATGGCCATGGTGGAAGAAGATGCACCCCCCGCATGGTTCCATCAAGATGAAGATGACCATGACTTGGTCTTCGACACCTCACCTACAACACATGAGCGATGCTCCAAAGGTAACATAGGTGATGGTGCTTCTCTTGTCCCACTAGTGGACTATTTTACGGATGATTGCTTGCATGATGTTGACACACCTATTCACATGCTTCATGCTAGTGCGACTTCCTCATGTCATGACTTACCTATTTATGATGAATATGATGACGAGCATGTCGAGTTGCCTAGTTGTGATGTTATGCTCCATAGGATATCATGTGAAAATTCTTTTGGTCACATCATGTTTGACAATCCATTAACCTTGTCATATGCTATGAGTGAGATATCCCATATTGCATCATTTCAATCTCAACATAGTAGCTATGCATGCCCCATTAAAGTAAATCTCATTTGCACTTATGGCATAGATGACAAGATGATGGTCATTGGCTTTTGTTTTTCATGTGATGATATTGCCATGCTTCCTTTACATGATTTGCTCAATTCATCTACTATGCCATGCATGATCCCATAGGACCAAATACGCTTTGTTTTGGATGTTGTCAATATTCTACGTGTGATGTTTCCATTAATGATCATGAGGAGACCCCCATAGTTTCCTCATACATATTAGGAGATTTTGATGCATTCCATACTTTGCATGATTCTCATATTTGCTTACACCATATGCATTCCACGCATAACAATGCTCTAGATATTTCCCATGATGCATTACACAATTTGAGTCTCCATTATGCTATACATAATAACAAACCTATCATGATGGATGACATGTTTCTATATCACGCATCTCATTTATTTGAGCATTGGCTATTTTGTGCTAACCAACACTTGCACGTGCGCATCACGATGGATGATGTGTACATCTACCACGCACAGACAATTTTCCCATTGTCTTTGTTTTGTATAGGTACTCACATATACTCGTCAACCTCTCAATCCCAGGAGTTGACGAAACGAGCTCTTGAGATCAACGACGATTTGGGATCCCATGGACTATCCTTACCACCGTTCCATTCGCGCAAGAACTACGCACATCTCTTTTAGTTGACTCTCACACGGCTATGGGCTATTTACCATTTCTCATGTTATACCCATTTTCTCGTGTTCACTTTGCATGCTGAGGGAGTCCTGGATTAGGGGTGTTCGGGTAGCCGGACTATATCTTCAGCCGGACTCCTGGACTATTAAGATACAAGATTGAAGACTTCGTCCCGTGTCCGGATGGGACTTTCCTTGGCGTGGAAGGCAAGCTTGGCGATGCGGATATTCAAGATCTCCTACCATTGTAACCGACTCTATATAACCCTAACCCTATCCGGTGTCTATATAAACCGGAGGGTTGTAGTCCGTAGGCAATCAACTCCATATACAACAATCATACCGTAGGCTAGCTTCTAGGGTTTAGCCTCCTTGATCTCGTGGTAGATCTACTCTTGTACTACCCATATCATCAATATTAATCAAGAAGGACGTAGGGTTTTAGCTCCATCAAGAGGGCCCGAACCTGGGTAAAACATCGTGTTCCCTGCCTCCTGTTACCATCCGGCCTAGGCGCACAGTTCGGGACCCCCTACCCGAGATCCGCCGGTTTTGACACCGACATTGGTGCTTTCATTGAGAGTTCCCCTGTGCCGTCACAATCAGGAAGGATGCCTCCTCTCATCTTTAAAGACGGCACCGTCGCTAAGGGAGCCTTGGCTGTCGGCCAAACCCTCCGGCTAGGTGGTTTCCTCATGACCGCCTGTTCGGCTATTGCGCCGACGGTGACCTCTCGGGTCATCAAAAGCAACCTACACATCAGCTCGGAGCTCGTCGAGCAGCTAGATCCAATGGAGCTCTCTTCCGTAAACGAGCTCTTGGATCGCATCGCCGCCCTAGGGGTCGCTACGGATTACGACCGGGTTGGGCTTAAACCAGATCTAAGAGAAATTAACTCTCCCCAAGTCACCCACCACGTTGCCGTGGTAGAGATGCTGTGCGGCGACCCTTCATCTATTTTAAGGACTAGCTACGTCCGAATTCCCAACCCCTCCAAGCCGGATACCCGTGGAGGGGGAGGTATAACTCAAGACCTGAGCTTAGGATCAGGCAACGGGCCAGATTCACTGGACAACATCCAAGAATCCGAACTTCAGAGTTCGGAAACTCTTCGGCCTCCGAATCTTGGATTAGGTGAGGTTTCAGATTCAATGACACCCGCCCACCCAATCATAAGCGATCTCTCCCAAATCAGGCAGAGGCCCGAGGAAACAGTACATCATTACTGGGCCAAATTCCTCCTGGTTATGAACAGGATAAAGGATTGCCGCGAGGAAGACGCAATCTCAATTTTTTGCGGTAATTGCACGGACAAGGGAATCCTTAACGCCGTAAGTCGTCGTGATATCACACGCTTCGCTGACTTAGCGTCCATAGTACAAAAATACTGTGCGACGGAAAGCGCCTGGAAAACCGAAATAAATTTTTGGGATAATCCGGCCTTGAATAATAATCCCGTCCGAACTAAGAGGGTGCATCATCACAGGACACCCGGGATAAACACCAAAAAGCCAAAATCCTCTACAGGGCATGGAACCGTACTGGAAAGATGGCTTGATGGACCCTGTAGAATTCATAGTACAGAGGACGCCACATCAACTCACAGCCTTAGAGCATGTTGGATACTCCGGCAGGTGGCCACAATCGGCGAGGACCTCTTAATTCTGGAGGCCGCAGAAAGCCAGCTCAAGGACACCAGTACCGTTCTCACAGTATTCGAGACTTTCACATCAAACAATGTGCGAAAAAGAACACTCCGCAGCCTCGCCGAAGTCTATCAAGTTGCAACAATAAATCCATGGAGTGACACTGCCATTACCTTCAACGCAAGTGATGAACCTAGATTCCGAACAGCCCGAGCACCAGCCACATTGGTCCTCAGTCCCATAGTGGACGGCTTTCGCCTCACCAAGGTGCTCATGGATGGAGGCAGCGGGATGAACCTCATTTATGAGGAAACCCTTCAAAAAATGGAAATAGACTGGAACCGCGTCGAGCGAAGCAGCACAACCTTTAGAGGAATAATCCCCAGTCGGGAAGCGCGCTGCACAGGAAAAATCACACTAGATGTGGTGTTCGGCACGCCGGATAATTACAGGTCCGAAGAAGTCACGTTTCAGGTGGCCCCATATAAGAGCGAATATCACGCTTTACTAGGGCAGGAAGCATTCACAATCTTCCAAGCAATACCCCATTACGGGTACATGAAGCTTAAGATGCCCGGGCCGAATGGAATTATCACTCTAGCTAGTGATCCGGACATAGCACTCCATGCCGAAAACAAGACGGCCGCATTAGCCCTTGAGGCGCTATCCGAAGCCTTAGCGGCCGAGGAACTGACCGTGCTGCGCTCCACGGTTAACAGGGATGATGTGATACTCGATAAGAGATCCAAATCCACATCCTTCAAACCAGCCGACGAAATAGTCAAATTCCATGTCCATTCAACGGACCCCAATAAAACAGCTTCAATCGGGGCACGACTGAACCCTGATGCAGACGCCGCACTGCGAGAGTTCCTACGAGAGAACTGGGACATCTTCGCCTGGCACCCTTCAGACATGCCAGGGATCCCACGCAGGCTGGCCGAACACAGCTTAAATATCCTAAAAGGATTTAAACCTGTCAAACAAGCCCTTCGGCGTTTTTCTGAACCCAAGAGACAGGCTATGGGAGAGGAGCTAGCCAAGCTATTGGAGGCCGGATTCATCAGAGACATAAAACATCCGGACTGGCTAGCAAACCTGGTGATGGTACCAAAGAAGGACAAATCCTGGCGCCTGTGTGTCGATTTTAAAGACCTTAACAAGGCTTGCCCAAAGGATCCCTTCCCCCTCCCCCGCATCGATCAAATTATCGATGCTACCGCAGGACACAATTTGTTGTGTTTCCTCGACGCATACTCCGGTTACCATCAAATCAAGATGGCAGAATCAGACCAAGCTGGAACAACATTCATCACACCATACGGCCCATTCTGCTTCAACATAATGCCCTTCGGGCTGAAAAACGCCGGCGCAACATATCAGCGCATGATCCAGACATGTCTGGCAAACCAGATCGGCAAAATAGTGGAGGCGTATGTGGATGATGTGGTCGTCAAATCAAGACATGTCGAATCCCTAGTAAACGACTTGAGGCTTACATTCAATAACCTCCGACAATACGACATCAAGCTCAACCCAGAAAAATGCGTCTTCGGTGTTCCAGACGGAAAGCTCTTGGGCTTCATTGTATCCGGTAGAGGAATTGAAGCAAACCCAGCCAAGATCCGAGATTTGTCACAATTGGATGTTCCAAAGGACCTTAAACAAATACAAAAATTAACCGGCTGCGTGGCGGCTTTAAGCCGCTTCATCTCCCGCTTGGGAGAAAAGGCACTACCCCTTTATCGCCTCCTTTGGCGCACCGAACACTTCAAGTGGACCGATAACGCCACGACCGGACTTGATGAAATAAAAGCCATATTGGCAACAAACCCAGCCCTAGCCGTGCCAATCACCAGCGAACCAATGTTATTGTACATTGCAGCAACACACCAAGTTGTCAGCGCAGTGCTCGTTGTCGAGCGGGAAATGGACGGACACAAATCCCCCCTTCAAAGGTCGGTCTACTACGTGTCCACTGTCCTCACTCCATGCAAATCACGGTACCCGCATTATCAAAAGATTGCATACGCGGTATTCATGGCATCCCGGAAGCTACGACACTACTTTCAAGAGTGTTCCATAACAGTAGCCTCGAAAGTGCCACTAAACGATATTATCAACAACCGTGATGCAACGGGCCGGATTGCAAAATGGGCCATCAAGCTTCTCCCGTTCGATATAACCTATAAGCCACGGCGAGCTATTAAATCACAAGTTTTGGCTGACTTCGTCACAGAATGGACGGAGGTCGAGCTCCCTAAAGAGTACAACACATATTCAAATTGGATTATGCATTTCGACAACTCCAAAATGTTGGCCGGACTGGGGGCCGGCGTCGTCCTGACGTCCCCCACAGGAGACACAGTCCAATATGTGCTCCAGATCATGTACACGAATTCCAACAATGCAGCCGAATATGAGGCCCTCCTACATGGTCCCCGGATAGCAGTATCCATGGGTATCCAGCGCCTAGAGGTACGCGGGGATTCAAACCTCGTGATATCCCAAATAAATGGAGACTTCGACGCCAAGGACCCAAAAATGGCAGCTTACCGCAACGCCGCCCTAAAAATGTCAGCTCGGTTCGAAGGGTTGGAGTTTCACCATATAGCCTGAGAAAACAATCAAGCAGTGGACGTCCTGGCATGCATCGGAGCAAAACACGATGCAGCCCCCCCCCCAACATCTTTCTGGAAAGATTGTTCAAGCCATCCGTAGCATGGGAGGGGGAACCCGCAAATAACAGCCCGGACCCAGCCGCACCACTCGACGCCGAACAATCTGACACAATTGGAGGCTCTGCCAATGAAATTACACATTCAGCCCACGTAATAATGGCGTTTATCGCCCCGTGGACAGAACCATTCCTACCCTACCTTACTAGGCAGGAACTCCCGGAGGACCAAAACGAGGCCCGCTGCATAGTGCGGCGATATAAAGCCTATAGAGTCCATGAGGGAGAGCTTTATAAGAAAAGCACTACCGGAGTCCTTCAAAGGTGCATCTCCGAAGAGGAAGGGCAGAACCTTCTGGCTGAAATTCATGCCGGACTCGGTGGTCACCACGCCGCTGCTCGGTCCCTTGTTAGCAAGGCTTTCCGTACAGGCTTTTATTGGCCGACGGCCCGGGCAGACTCTCAGGACCTAGTCAAATGATGCGCTGGTTGCCAACTTTTTGCCAACCAAAGCCATATGCCACCCACCACACTCCAAACTATACCCATCACCTGGCCTTTCACGGTCTGGGGGCTTGACATGGTCGGACCCCTTAAAGGTGGGACCGATAGGAAAAAATACTTACTGGTCATGGTGGATAAGTTCACCAAATGGATAGAAGCCAAGCCTGTTAAAATGGCCGAATCCAGACCTATGATAGACTTCATATCCGGGGTTGTACACCGTTATGGCGTCCCCCACAGCATCATAACTGATAATGGTACAAACTTTACCGCCGACGAGGTAAAACTCTGGTGCAAAAACATGGGCATCAAGCTCGATTATGCTTCCGTCTATCACCCACAAACCAACGGCCAGGTCGAACGCGCAAATGGTCTTATCATGAGCAGCATCAAACCTAGACTGGTGCGGTCCCTCAAGGAATCTAACACGCACTGGGTAGAGGAGCTCGACTCCGTGATATGGGGGCTGCGGACCACGCCAAATCGCACCACCGGGTACACACCATTTTTTATGGTGTACGGCGCAGAAGCAGTTCTGCCCTGCGACATAATTCATGACTCACCTAGAGTGCGCATGTACGAAGAAAGAGAAGCCGAGCTCGATCGGCACGACAACTTGGACGCCTTGGAGGAAGAGCGCGATGTGGCAAAAGCCCGTTCCGCATTTTATCAACAGCAGGCCCGAAGATATCAAAGCAGAGAAGTACGGGCCAAAAATTACAATGTTGGCGAACTAGTTCTACGCCTGCCGGATAAGAAAAAGGACAAACTCAAGCCCAAGTGGGAAGGTCCATTCATAATCGACCAAGTCCTGACCGGTGGGGCGTACCGCCTGCGAGATGCGTCGAACAACCGACTCGAGCCAAACCCGTGGAACACCACCCATCTCCGAAGATTCTATGCCTAGCGCCGGACTCTGTGTTCGTCTCCTTCCTCCGTCCATCCCTTTTTGTATTTTTCTGTCTTACATTTCTCTCCTTCCCTTTTTTTCTTTCATAGCCCTTAAAGGCTCATCTAGTGACGCGCCACTCGCGCTCATTAAACCTGGGGGCTTCTTTAACAGAAGCTTATTTATACGGGCTTCACGCCCAACACATGCGTCAAACTTCCGCATGTACCTTTTCTTCACCATTATATGCATCGATATGACTTAAGTTTTGACCATGCTGGGTTGCCTGGCTCCTGTGCTTACCCCTACGTTCCCGATTGTTCGGCTAGGCGGTAAAGGGAGCACCTCTGCGATTGTTACTGCCGGGTCAGCCGAATGTGTACCTCAGACTGGGTGAAGCCGAAAGCTAGTGTTCTTAAGGGAATATTCAGTCGGTGAAATAAAAGATGATCTTTTTACTCATTTTATGCGCCCCCAGATGCTTTTTCTGCGTCTTTTCACGCAGTCTGGACATGCACTTTAGGGCATGCCTCCCAGCGAAAGGAACCCTTAACGGAACTATTCTCTCTAGAAGATGTTTCTTACTAACCATGTAATATAACATAACTAGTTGGGCACTTGTCTGATAAAGCACTAATGAACCCTACGCCTGGTCTCCACGCATACCCCGGTTCTTATATAACCGCTATGGTATTCAGACACACTCCGGACCGTCGGGTCCCGAGGTTGAAGCGAAAAGGTCGGCAACGACAAACGATCTACAATCCGGCTAGAAGGCATTACACATGTTAATTCGAAATTACATAGTCATTCTGACTGATTGTATTCCTCTTCTATACCATCTAACAGGCTGTCTAATTTACAGTCCTGCTGGGAATACTTCGCGGCTAACTCTACTTGGCCGTATACTATGCTTATAGGGATTTCCTTCCCGTCAGGCCCCACTGGTTCGACCTCGGCCATGTGGTTTGGGTCAGACTTCGTAAAACGGGTCTTCACCATGGCCCAGGCCTCCCTAGCGCCTTGTCGGCAGGCCGATATCTTCCACAACCAGAGGCGCCGCCGAGCTCCCTTCAGCTTCTCCGCAAGCTCTCCAAGGCCCTCGGGCATGGAGTGGGCAGGCCATAAGGCTTGGGCAACGCCTCGCATCACCTGCCGAATTCGCTCGTGTAGTTGCATGAGTTTGGGAAGAAGGTCACCCGTAGAACCGGGCATCTCCTCTGCAGGACGACCTGTGAGCATACCTACAGACATTACTCTGTTAGTCGACTTCCTCGCCGAACTCTTTTTCCAAAGTTCGTTCAAGCACTTACTAAATATGCCGCGTCGAAGCCGCTAATTCTCCTTCGTGGAGTCCGACAGCTGGCCACGAACATCTTTAAGTTCGACGTCCAGCCTGGTGTTGGCATCCTGAAGATCATTCTTCTCTC
The DNA here is from genome assembly GCF_018294505.1 of Triticum aestivum. Taxonomy (NCBI): domain Eukaryota; kingdom Viridiplantae; phylum Streptophyta; class Magnoliopsida; order Poales; family Poaceae; genus Triticum; species Triticum aestivum. The sequence continues at coordinate 351,674,987 of NC_057797.1, read as the reverse complement.
ACCTCACCTTTGTCAACGTACTCTCACCGGCCTTTAGCCGGCGTAAGAGTTGTTGCTTTTCCGGATCGATCCGGCGCCATCTGCAACATGATTTGTCAGATTTGCACCCACACCGCACAATACTAATCTTTCGAGTTGTATCTTACCTGAGGGCGTCTCTTTGGGCTCCCGTGCTGTGGCTAGTGCGGCCTCTAGTTGGGCCTTGCACTTTTCCAACTCCTGGGACAGTACAATATTCTTCTCTGCAAGAACCTGCATATTAAATGATCCTTAAATCAGTTGCTCTAACTGTTTCAAGTCTCGGGGGCTACTGGTATATATATATTTGACCAAAATTTTCTTACCCGTATGTCTTTTACATACTGCTCCATGGCTCTGGCTAAACCATTTTGAGTGGCACGGAGGTACGCATCTCCCGAATTAAAGGCATCTAAAGCCTCTTGGGAGAAACAAGCGTCGCATAGAACTGTCTGGCGACGCCTGTGGTTCATGGCACTCTCCACTTCAGAATTTGTGGCAGACAGCCTGTCCGCATCCTCTGTCGGAGGAGCGTCCGGTGCACGCCTTGTGCTCGCCTCCGCTTCCTGGCCAGACGTTGGAGCCTGGCTGGTGGAGGCGCGATTGGCAACCTCTCTGGATGTAGTCCGGCGAGGTCTCTTCGTTCTGAAGATAGCACGAACGTTAATATGCCCTGACAGAATAACACCAGGGAAACAGAGGGTGCGCTATACCTTTGCGCCGGCATCTCAGTCCGGACTACATTCCTTTTTGCCCCATGGGGCCCTGCGGCCCCTCGTTGGCTAGCCACCGCAGGTTCGGCCTCCTACCTCGGAAATCTCCCCTGCAAAACACAGTTGTCGTCAGAAACACCGGAATACGTGAGAGTGGAATCTCTCTCAAGGGAATGAGACTCCGGTTTCTGTCACCTGGGAGGCCAGGATTAACCCTAGGTAATCAGCCGTGATGGCTACCAAGGTATTGTCCTTGCTTAGCTGATGGAACACCCCATCGATAAGCTCCACCGATATGTCCGGATCCTCTTCGGAGTCCGGATCGAGGGACCGTTCTAGGTCCTCGGGCTGTGGAGGGCGGCTGTTTATATCCTTTACCACCTGTCGCAGTTCCTGCATTGAAGTCGTTAGATTACATATCTAACCGTGGGAGTATAAAACAAACGGGCAAGCGCAATTGTTCACTTACCCAACTTGGAGGATCGTACATGCTGAGTCCGGCCCGCGGGTTGACGCGGTGGAATTCCTCCTTTTTTCCCTTGTACAAAGAGGATAAGATCTTTACTAAGGCGGCGGCTGAGGCCGGCCCCTTACGACCGTAACGTGTGGCGTCATCCTCCCCATTGAAATCCCACATGGGGTGGCCTCTATATTGAAGCGGCTGCACCCCCCGCATAATGCATGCGGCCATGACTCCAATCATGGTTAGTCCGGAATGAGCCAACAGTCTTATCCGGCCCATCAGGTAAAGGACGTCTCTGTCGCTTTCTCTCTGAGAGCTCCGCGGACGCCAGCTCAAGCGTTTCTTCAATGGAGCATTGTTGAACTCAGGGAGACCGACCCGGATAGGGTCCGGTAGCGGGACGTCATCTATATAAAACCATTCCGAAGGCCAGTCCTCGGACGCCTTCTTTGGGGTTCCGGATAGGTATCCAGTCCCGGCGATGCGCCATACTTCGGCTCCGCCCACTTGGTATATAGACCCCTCTCGAGAACGGGGCACCAGGCAGAATAACCTCTTCCACAGCGCGAAATGAGCCTCAACGCCTAAAAATAGCTCGCAAAGGGCGACGAAACCCGCAATATGCAATACGGAGGCGGGCGTGAGATTGTGCAGCTGGAGGCCGTAGAACTCCAGAAGCCCGCGGAGAAATGGATGAATTGGAAATCCCAGTCCCCTTATTAGATAGGGGACGAGGCAGACCAGCTCTCCTTTAGAAGGATTGGGGGTGCTCTCCGCTTGTTTTCCGCCATTGTAGGTGGTGAGACCGGCTCGGACCGGGACCATGTATGCCTGAGGGAGAAATCCCTTGGCCTGAAGCGACACTAACTCGCTATGCGGGATGGTGCAACTCTCCCAGTCCCCGGGTTTGGGACCGGAGGGGCGAGGGGAAGAGCTGCGACGGCTGGTCATGTTGGAATGGACCTTTGCTAGAAGCGCTCTGATGATAACTCGCGCAAAGGAGAAGATGTGGTTTGGACCTAAATCCCCATCCCGTTAAATAGGTGGCTCGTTTATACGGCTAGGGGAGTGGATGTAAAAATGCCCCGGCTTTTCGCATTTGTTTAACACGTGGAAGACGGCCATTATTGGGCATGGAAGCCAAGGAGCACTACATTACAAAAATCGGACATTATTCCTACAGGTACACAAGATTTGGAGAAGAACCCGCCTTGCAATGCCGAACAATCTGCGCGCCGGACTCGTCGTCATTGAAGCCTGGTTCGGGGGCTACTGAGGGAGTCCTGGATTAGGGGGTGTTCGGGTAGCCGGACTATACCTTCAGCCGGACTCCTGGACTATGAAGATACAAGATTGAAGACTTCGTCCCGTGTCCGAATGGGACTTTCCTTGGCGTGGAAGGCAAGCTTGGCGATGCGGATATTCAAGATCTCCTACCATTGTAACCGACTCTATGTAACCCTAACCCTATCCGGTGTCTATATAAACCGGAGGGTTGTAGTCCGTAGGCAATCAACTCCATATACAACAATCATACCGTAGGCTAGCTTCTAGGGTTTAGCCTCCTTGATCTCGTGGTAGATCTACCCTTTTACTACCCATATCATCAATATTAATCAAGCAGGACGTAGGGTTTTAGCTCCATCAAGAGGGCCCGAACCTGGGTAAAACATCGTGTTCCCTGCCTCCTGTTACCATCCGTCCTAGACGCACAGTTCGGGACCCCCTACCCGAGATCTGCCGGTTTTGACACCGACACATGCTATGCCTCTTTACAATATTTTTCCATGCAATTGTGACCATTGCTTGCATTTACCTATGATTCACTATTATGCTAATCGTATGTGTATTTGCATGCTTGGTGGAGATCCTTGTTGCTATTGCCATGTTTATCATGTGCCTCATGCTATTGATGCTTGTTGTGTTGGGAGAGTCATGATGTCCCATTGCTATTTACATATGGCCTCTCGCCAATAAATTGATGATATTTTGCTCATATCTTGCTTGCATGCTTGTGATATGTCATGTGCATCATACATGCTCACTATTTGCACAAAAGACATGATTGACATGATTCCTTCTAGCACGTTGCATCTTTGCACTACTAGCTTGCTTGCCTTGATTCATATGATTGCTTGCTTTGTCGCATCACCCATGTTCCATTCTTACTAGCTTTCTTGGGTTGATGACATATATGCTCGTGCCTCTCACATGATTTATCTTGATCATTGTATCTTGTCGCCATTTGTGGTATCCTTCATATCCACTTGTATTGCATGCCAACTTGCTAAATGTCCATTGAGCATGACATCTGTGAGCACAATCAACAAATATGGAGGTGTTGGTGTACCAATGCTTGATGTCGTGGCATGAGTGGAGGTTCGAAGGTGCATCCAATAAGTCCGAGCGCTCCTCAACTTGAAGGTCCATAGAGCCAATCTCCCATGTTGCTCCTCCATTCACGAGATGTATCATGTAGACAACAAGAAGGAAACAACAATGAAAGAGTGACCCATCCAATATGCATATTTGAGGATGGCTCAATGGGAAGGAGTTGACCTTTAGGAGATTCTCGCAAATGTTGGTGTTGCACATCGTGTATGCCTTCACATGACCAAATTGTCTCATGACGGTATGGCCTTGTGAATCCTTCAAAATGAAAGAACATGACAAACACTCGGAAAAACAAATGAGGTTAGCGGAAATGCAAAACCAATAATTCGTGTGGTAAGATACCGAATAAGTGTATGCATCATGCTTATCATAAGAAAGGACAAGGGAGCATTTCATAGTATGGAGGCATATGATGCGAGAACAACCAAAAACAATAGGCGCAATCAAGGAAGCATGCATCACAAGTAAAGTGTCCAAGTTGGCACGACATTGTTGTTTCCTTCTTGTTGTCTACATGATACATCTCGCGGATGGAGGAGCAACATGGGAGATTGGCTCTATGGACCTTCAAGTTGAGGAGCGCTCGGACTTATAGGATGCACCTTCGAACCTCCACTCATGCCACGACATCGAGCATTGGTACACCAACACCTCCATATTTATTGATTGTGCTCACAAATGTCATGATCGATGGACATATCATACACATGACAAATTTGCATTTTATGCATGGATTGACTCGCATTATGATTTCCTTGTTGCATCTTGTATCCCCATGTCATCCATGATATATGAGCTTGTACATTTTCCTAGCAAATTTGTTGTGATCTACCTTGATGTCATATTGATACATCCTGATCATATTGCCCATCATCAATTGCATGATCACATACACATTTTGAGCACCAATTGTCATATTCATGCTATTCATAAACCGCCTCACTATGACATCATTTTTCACCATGGTTGCATTAACCATATTCATAATAAATTTGCGTGCACAATGAATGCTTTTGCTCCCATGAATGGTTTGCATATCATTCCATATCATCTTGATAAGCTTCATGTGTTTTGTCACGAACAATCTTGCCGAATGGACTTATACTTACTTGATGGACACTTTGAGTGCTCTAACCATTGTATTTCCATGTGTACTTTGTGTTTGCTCATTTTGCATGTACCAAATACCGGAGACACCTTGGAGTACTTGGATTGCACAATGTCTTCATCTACACCCAACTACAAGTCCATCGACGACACCCGTTTCCATGGTGATGAGGATCACAATCCGAGGTCGGATCTTTCCTAAGGGAGGGGAGATGATGCGGAGCATCCTATGATCATACCCATGTACACTTCGACTATTCCCCAAGCCCCAAGAGGACATATGATGAGACCTCGACCATACGCCATTGGACACAAGGTGAACTCACTCCTCTTCGAACTGTCACTTTCCACATATGAGACATGGCTACTACCGCATGCATGGACCTTGCATATACTCGGGTACAACCAAGACGACCATGGAGGATCCAAGGACCAAGGCCAAGCATGGAAGAGGAGAAGGAATAAGAAGTAGGGACAAGCTTCTGGAAAGCCTGGAACTTCCAGACTCTACCCAGAACATCCACCCCCGGACCTTTTGGCCTACCCGGAACCTCCGCCCCCAGAGTCTAGACCAGCCCTGAGCGCGCCAACTATCTCGATAGCCCGGAACCCGGCCGGAACCTGCCCGGAACTTTCGCCCTGCCTGTGTGCAAAGACTCGGGCCGAAGCCCATGTATCCCTTTCCCACTTACCCCTTCGTGGCTTAGACTATAAATAGACTACCCCCTCCTCCTAGTTAGGGTTAGCAAAGGATTAGCTCATATTTCGTGTGAGAGATTTGCTCTTCCACTTGGTTACCTTCTCCTCAGAGATTGCGCCTCCTACGGAGAAGATCCCCCAAGCGGATTCAAGACCCCTTTACGGGAAGAACCTCAAGACCTCCTTTCGGAGAAGACCGGCTACCTTTGTATCGTCCCTAGTTGATCGTGGATCTTGTATCTTCCTTTGTGTTCATGGATCTAGCGCATGTGTGATCATACTTGTTAGTTTGAGTGTTCTCTTGTGTTTTCCACGTGTTTCCCTCGTTTACATCCTCGTGTTCTTTGTGTTCATTGCGGGATCCGCTCCTTTAATGAAAGATCGTCCGATTAGGGTTCCTACCCTACATCAAATACCAAGGTAAGGTTACCGCTCGTTGGTTTCTTGTAAGCAATAAGCGGTTGATGGTGACAAAATTGTCGCACAAATACCAAGATGTAGTCGAGGTGATCGTTGTTGATGACGCGTCCATGGAAAAGATGGGTTGCGGTGATGTTGATGTCGAACCGTACCTAAATAGACGAAACACAAGTAGGACACAGGACCGCAACTCAAATTATCAAAGATTGAAGTGGAAAAATGTGTCGAAGTGCGAAACGGGAAAGCAAAGGTGGTGGTATGCGGAAGTGGTGATGGTGTATAGATGGTGGGAGCGCGTATGCAGAAATGTGGGGCGGTGGTGGTTACGAAATTGAAGAAAATTCAGTTTCGTCAGGGAAGGTCGGACATCCGGGCTAGGCCGGTTGTCCGGTCGTCACACGTCAGGAGGAGGTCAGACGTCCGGTGCCTGGGAGAAATTTCGGGCATGGGATAAACAACACGTCTACGTTATGGGGAGGTCGAAAATCGTCAAATCCGGTCGATTTCGTGGATGGAAAGGATGGAGACAAGGTGGAAAGGGTAGATCCACTCAAGGCAAAGGAAATCCACGGATCAAATCCAACAAAATTTCGACACACCAACAAATCACAAAAAAATTTGGGGCCACTTTTGTGGGCAATTTTCGAATTAGGGCAAAATCAACAAAACTAGGCTAGAAACACAACGGTGAGGCTCCGAAATCGTGATCAACATGGCTCTAGATACCAAGATGATGTAGGGTAGAACCCTAATCACCCGATCTTTCACGGAAGGAGTGGATCCCGCGATGAACATGAAGAACACGAAGGAGATCACGAGGGGAAACACGAGGGTAAACACAAGAGAATCAATAAACCAACAAGAAATAGTCACACATATGCTAGATCCTCGAGTACATAAGAGATCACACGATCCACGGTGATACAAAGGTAGCCGGTATTCTCCGTGAGGAGGTCTTGAGGTTCTTCTCCGCAAGGAGGTCTTGAATCCAAGGGATCTTCTCCGAAGAGGGGCCGCGGTCTCTCTTGTGGAGTAGATCCGATGTGGATGAGCAATGCTCTATCTCTAATATGAACTAAACCAATGCTAACCCTAGCTAAGAGGAATAGGAGGTCTATTTATAGTCTTAGTACGAAAGGGGGCGAAAGGAGGGGTAAATGGGCCTCGGGCCCAAATCCTGTGCACAGACAGGTATCGGACGTTCGCTGGGGGGCAATCGTCCGGTGGCTCATGGGCGGCTGGACGTCCGGTAGTCGCTGGTTGTCCGCTCATTCTGGCTCAGGTGTTGAAGTGACGGATTTCTGGAAGTGGTCGGTCGTCCGGTCGCCGGTTGTCCGGTGGCGTCGGACGTCCGCTCGTTTGGCTCGGGTGCGGGGTCGTCGGTCTTCCGGTCCGGGCCGGAAGTCCGCTCGCTGTAGCTCGGCTGGGGCTTCAGGCTCCGGACGTATGGGCCCGGCCGGTCGTCTGGTGGCGGGGGCTTCGCCTGCAGCTCTTCTTCTCTTTCACCGTCTTCACGCCCATCTTCCTCTTCTGATCCTCCATGTTCCTTAGCTTCTTCATGGCCAACTCCTTGATACCTGAGTATGCACAATGTCTCCATTTGAGGTAGTAGCCATGTCTCATGTGCATCGAAGTGAACTTGTGAGAGGAGAGATGTCACCTTGGTTTCGAGAGCTCTTGCACATGCTCGTGTCATGGGTCCGCTAGGCACTTGGTGAGACGATGGTAGGTCCATGCGGATGACCTTGGGATGCTCCGCATCAGGAGGTTAGTTCCTGTGTTGGTGTGACCTAGTGAGGGTTCGGGGGTCCGATCCGTCATCCCCTTCTATGGTGGTGGCTACGCTATATTTATTATGGCCTCGGTCCTCTTCCCCCAAAATGTAGGCAGGATGGGATCCCACAACAGCCAAGTTTGAATGGAGACAACTAGTACATCTTATCCTGACGAAAGGTGGTCTTTGCCTGCAAAGCTTCTGGTTGTGACGCTGTGGTGGGCTCGACGATGACATCCGTCCTGTCGTCCTGGTGGTCTTGGTCTCGTTGCACGGGAATGGAAACCTTTGGTTGGTTCCTCGGGACCCCACGCCTGCGCTTGCCTCCTTAGCACCAAAGAGGAAACCTGCTGCTCTTCGCCCGCTGGCGCCCGCCTGGCCTTGTTCGTCATGGCTTGTGTCACCTCAACCTTAGGAGGTGGGCGCCTGCATAGGAATCTCCGCTCTTCGGGAGCCAGCCTGGGGAGGCTGCTCCCTCCGGAGGTCTTGGTGTCATCCGCCTCACGAAGCTTGGCCCCTCGCGAGGGTTTTGTCTTGCTGGTGCTGAGGATGGGCCGTACCAGGCCGTCGATGGAGCCATGCGTGGGCCGTAGGCAGGCAAGTCTAGGTAACCTAGTTCCCAGAATGCCGACAGTAGCCATTGGGCCCAAGGCGTGCTCGGACTTGGCTTCGAGGCCAAGCCAAAGGGCAAGGACGAAGTGCTGCAGGACCCGATCATCTGCGGACTGAGTCGACGCGTGGCGCTTGATGGGGCGTGAGCGCCTCCACTTCCCCACACTGCCTTGGCAACCATCCCGGGATGACAAAAAACACAGACGCTTGCCGCTGAGCCTTTATTGCCTTATCTTCATCTTGCTTTAGATCCCCTTTCCTCCCCGTCAAGAGCGCCTCCAGATCCACCTAAACTTCCCCCGAGCTCTTCGTTGATGGCGACCGAGAAAGTGCAGCCCAGTGCTCCGGCCTTGCACTCCTCCTCCTCGCCCGCACCGGCCCTCAGCACGTCCACCATCACCGAAGCGGGGCACCTTGTCACCGTGAGCCCGCTGACGGCGAGCAATGACAACGAGGGGAGGGAGACAGAGCTTCAGGTCGGCTCCACCAAGTGGGATACCTTGGCGGGGACATTATATCCCTTCTTTCTCCATAGCGTCTTCACAGGGCTCGTCCTGCCCTTCTCCAGGTTCTTCCTCGCCGTCCTCGACCACTATCTAATCCATGCTCTGCATCTCCAGCCCAACTCCATCCTCCTTCTGTCGATCTTCACCTTCTACTGTGAGGCGTTCGTGGGCGTGACGCCCTCTGTTGCGCTGCTCCGCCACTTCTTCTCCCTCCGGATGCATGACTCAACCTAGCGCTCTGGATGTGTCTCCTTCGTCGCGCCCCATGGCGACAATGAGCTTATGAGGGCCGGGAAGAAGGTGGAGGACTTCTGGCGCAAGTGGGTTTACATGGATGCCAAGGCCCTCCATGCTCGGCTGGAGCTGCCGACCAGGATACCGGAGAAGCTGGACCAGTGGGCCCATGAGAAGCTCACTGCTCCTCGGCCGCCGCCCATCCTGAGGCTGATGCAGGCAGACATGGACACCGAGGCACTAATGGGGGCCATGATCGTCAGGGAGTTCCTAACGCAACACCTGGCTCCGCTCAAAGTGCATTCGCGCCCCATGTGGGATCTCAAGGTCGTAGAGGATGACCTCCGGCTACGCTGGGAGAACCTGACGAGCGGGGAGCTGGGCCAGGCCGTGCGTACCTTGATCGAAAAGGATCCTGGCCGCCTCCCAGCAGCCTACATCCTGCTGTACCACTGCGACAATGGGGCGGAGGTGGCCACCGCCATGCCTGTCTTCAACGAGCCGGGGCTCGTGCCGCCCAAGGTCCCCAACTCGCCGGTGCCGGTGTCCTCTAGTGAGGTCTCTGAGGAAGAGGGGTTGGAGGACTCGAAGGCGACCATGGAGGAGGTGGGGCAAACTTCTCCTCCATTGCAAAACGATCTCCTTCGTGATCTCTCCGACGCGAAGACACCGACGAGTACCTGGCCGAGGGTTCCCCGTGCTCCACCGAGGTCGTCGCGAGGTCTGGGGGAACCCCATTGCAGATATTGAAGGGAGAGACCCCAAAGAAGGGTGAGGCGGTGTCGCTTCCCAGGGGAGACGCCCCTGCCTTGTCGCCTGTCGTCGCCGTTCCAGAGCCGGCTGTCATGCGCCTGGCCGATCCTGAGGGCGTGACGAAGCCCGCAATCATCCGCGCTCCTGGCCAAGAGGAGGGCATATGTAGCCGAAGATGAGTAAGCACTTTACCTTGTTTTTTCTTCCATCCCTAAAGTCGTTCTCACGATATTATCCTCCCGGTGGCCGAGCTGAAGCCGGTCGTGAAGAGGAGGAAGGAGGAGGCCAGGGCCTCCGAGGCCACGCGACCTGACGAGGCTGCGGCGACCCCTATGCGGGCGGAAGAGGCCGCCTCACGTTTGCCCGTGACTGAACGAGCCCCTCGAAGCTTGGCAGCGAGGCCTCAGGAGGAGACCTCTTCCATGGCCCAACAGTCTCCGGGGGCGCCGGTCCGTAACGCACCCGCGTGGGGTTTCAGGGCTCCAGAGCCCCCTGACGCCCTTGCTGCTATGGTGGCGCTAGTCCAGGCGCCGGTGCCACCTCCTCCCCAAGCCCTCGTGTTCGGGGACCATGGATCCTCTGCCAGGTCCAGCGCTTTGGAAGAGCTCCCTGGCTGTGAAGGAGGTGGCTCATGCCAGGAAGAGCTCCCTGGTTGTGAAGGATGAGGTTCTGCACGATGCACAGAGGGTCGTGGTTCTGAACGGTGCACAGAGGGTCGTGGTTCTGAATGCTGTACAGAGGGACATGGCGGACGATGTGGTGGAGGAGGAAGTGCAACATCCGAAGTCTGTCTACACGTAACAGCTGCGTAAATCCCGCGTAGCTTGTCATCAAGACGCCTCAACCATGAGATGCCCTCTTGCGGTGGGATAGTTTCTCCCCTCTGAAAGCGCCGCATTAAAGCGGAAACCTCCTCTTGCGCCTATACTGTCAAGTCACCCTGTACACAAAGAGTTAACCAATTATATCCTCGTTGTATGATAGACACCACGAATAGACAACCAAGCGAATATGTCTAGATTAACAAAAGACTTAACATATGAGAACCAAGGAATTTACCGCGTGGTGTCTGGTTCCCACAACAGAGGTAGTTGGGTACATATCGCTGGTGAGAGGGGCTTCGATCTGATCAGGAGCAGCTGATGGAACCAAGTAGATCCTCGTTGTATGTCGGTAACGCTGTAGATACAACCCGAACATTTCCCAGTTAAAGGGCCGAACCTCACCCCAGATATTTGTCGCAGCGGTAGTCCATTCGTTAGCGTAAGGGGTAATGCTCTTAAGCCAATAAGCCATGGACTTGTTTCCTCCTAGGCGACTGTCCCTGAGATTGACATGCGCGATACATGATTAGGTATATTATGAATGCAGAGCTGACAACTAAAATAATATTAGTACTTACTTGTGCACGTGTTCTGGCAAGTGTGGAATATCTGGAATCTCAGGCTCTTGATATAGACCGAACTGTCTCATCACCCTATGAAGAGACATCTCCTCAACCGTCACGTCAAACACCAACTTGGCCTTGGTCATCCAAAAGTGCCAATCTCTAGTGCACAATCCAGAAATCCCAACTGGGTACCTCGATGATATAGCCTGAGGCGAGTATGGCTCCCAAATTACTTGATCCTCATGCAAACTATCAAACTGCGCCATGAAGGACGGGTAGCATCCCCTAACCTGAGTATGCGCAAACTGTCTCTGTGCATGACAACAAATAAGCATTAGTAATACTATTGAATAGCAAGAAATAATTGAATTAATTGTTACTTAATATAAAAGTACCTCTCGCCGTGCCCAAACAGATCCCATGGTAGGTAAGTCGCCGATAGCAGGCACATAAGTCCCAGCTATAGTCCTCCAAACCAAAAGGTTTATCAACGTAGACATAGGGTCATCCAATAGGGAATCTCTCGTATGACCAGAGCTGCAACAATAATGGACATCCAACAAGACTAGATTTTCTAGACTTCAACAAGCAAGCTTTGCACAGGCCTCTGTACGTAGCCACTAACACAGCAGAACCAAAACTCCTCTGTAGAATATCCGCAGGGCAACGTGCGTCAGCTATCTCTCGTGCAATACCGATGAGTCGTGCAACGACAGTGGTCACGTGGTTCTCCGTAAACATCATTTTGCCGAACAGCCAAAGAATATATGCCTCTATGGACCGGTCAATCTGTGCCTCCGACAACTGAACGTCGGGATATCCTAACAAGACAATCTACATAGAAACATAATAATTGTATGAACATCGGACAACTAAAAAACAACATTTGTTTAAGTGGCCATGATGGTTACCTGAAACAGGACCAACCATCTAAAAAGAGGCCATGAGGATCATTGTCTATGGCCCTAGCAGTCGGGACCGCAGCCAAAAAACGGGTTTGCATCGCTGCTTGCCACCCAGATTCTGCCTCTAAGGGACCTATGGCAGCACCGGCCAAAGGTAATCCCAACAAGTAATACACATCATGTAAAGTAGGCGCCATCTCTCCCCAGGGAAAGTGAAACATATGTCTCTCTGGTCTCCATCTATCTACTAAGCAGGTAAGGAGTTTCTTATCGTAAGAGAAATGTTTTGCTTGCCTCTTGCGTAACTGCAATAGTTCACCTGCCTCATCTAAGTCCGGACCATCAATCCACTCATCCAATGTACCCTCAACCAGCCGTGCCAAGGGTAGAAGTCAGCCCAACTTAACCTACAAAATAAAGAGATTGTTAGCGGCTATGAAAAGTATGTCAAACATAGTAAGTCATTATATGGACTCCATTATATGCACACATACCTATCAACCCATGAATCGTGTATCATCTACTTAGTCTTTGGGGTACGAGTGACCAACACGTCTAAGTTGTTGCCCGCTTCCGTAAGGGCGCCCCGGTGCTTTCTATCGATGTTACCATTAAGCAACGGATACGAAGACATATCTGCAATTCAAACAACAAATCTCAGGTGCAAATAAAACATAGTACGACATATTACAAATTATAGCATAGTCCTGACATATTACGAATTAAAACATAGTCCTGACATATTACATGTTAAAACATAGTCCTGGCATATTACAAATTAAAACATAGTCCTGACATATTACAAATTAAAACATAGTCCTGACATCTTACATATTAAAACATAGTCCTGACATATTACATATTAAAATATAGTCCTGACATATTACATATTAAAACCCACTAAGGCACATTATATAGCTTGTGAGTTATTTCTTCCTCGTCCGCCCCTTCGGCCTCGACTACCACGACCATGTCCGCCTCTTGCTCTTGTTGTCACAGCCGTCGATGTGGAAGCACTTGTCGATGCGGAAGCACCATCTTTGTTCAGGTCGGGACAATATTTCATCCTATGCCCATAAGCCGCACATAACAAACATTGTCTGGTTGCTCCACCAGCTTCAAACTGGTCCATATCGTTCCGGATGCGACGGGCCTTTCGTCTGCCCCTGCTTGTTCGCCGAAGGTCTGGATGCGGGATGTATACTCTCTCACCGTCGTTTACCTTGTTGAAATTACCGATGACTCTAAACCCTGTCATCTCGCATGTCCAGGTGTTGAGCACTGCCTCTTTTAAATAGTATGGGGACACGAAGGAGATAGCATCCAACTCAATCTGGCCGTAGGAAGCCAACACATGAGAGCAAGGTAGGTGCAACAACTTCGGTTTGTTGCATGTACACTCGCACGTTGGATAAAATTCCGTTCCAATTTTTACCTCGTGTGTCTTCACCTCATTTCCAGAACCAAAACCATCAGTAGGAAGTTGAACCTCATACCTCCTTTCTTGATTCCCTATGAGTCTGACAGTGTGCTTCTTTTCTTTCTCTATCTTCTTTGCCATGTATTCCATGACACGGCTACAATAAGGTGTGTTCTGATTATCTTCAATATGCTTCTTTGCTAACTCGTGCCTTTCTCTGAAATATCTCAAAGTGCCATGGAATACAGCCTCCACAATAGCTGTGAGTGGCAATGCTCTATTCCCTCTCGGCACAAAGTTATACACCTCTGCAAGATTGGTTGTCATGTGGCCATACCTAGCTCCATGTGTGTCATGCAGCAAAGACCAATTCACTGGAGGCTCTTTCTCTATCCACTCAGAAAAATTCTTTATTGCCCTTCCCTTCTTTCTCTTAGTATTAGGAGGGTCAATTGCTGGCAAGTCACAAAGACCTACTGGCTCCTCTAGCTCCGCGATGAGTGATGCTAATTTAACCTGATCTTCTTCCATTTTCTTCCTCGCGCGGACCTGCTTCTTAGTAAACTCATCTAGTTTTGACCAAATAAATTCGTATTTGCGCTGCTGGCTTTGCTTGCAGAATTTTTTGAACAAGTTCATCAACTGCTTGTTCTTGAACTGTGAGAAAAAATTAGCCCCAAGATGGCGCATGCACCACCGGCTCTGCAAGTCCCTCCAAGGTGTTGGTTTGTCATCTGTTGGATTACGATGTGTCTTCACGGCCTTCAATATACCAGCATGTCTGTCATGAATGACACACACGTTTGGTCGGTCCTTCACGATGGCAATTTTCACTTGGCGGAAGAACCATACCCAGCTGAGAAAGTTCTCACCCTCCACAAATGCCATGGCAAGTGGGATGATTTGATTATTCCCTTCCACACCAATAGCAGTCAGGATTTGCCCTCTATACTAACCGGTCAGGAATGTACCATCCACAAACATAACAGGAGGACAATGCCGGAAAGCTTCGATGCACATACCAAAAGAGAAGAATACTCGTTTCAACACCTTGAAATTTGGTATACTCAGCAACCTCATGTGTTGTACGTTCACATAAGTGTCGGGATTCCTCTCCTTCAGTATGCCCAGGAGACGGACAACATTATCATATGAGTCAAAGAACGTCCCAAACCTTTCCTCCATAGCCTTCTGCTTAGCCCTCCAAGCCTTCCCATAAGGAATGACATAATTCCATCTGACCTTCACTGCTGTCTGGATGTGTTTTCCTTCCATATCTTTCTTCTCTACTATATCAGTATACATGAGTTGCACAATGAGACTTGAAGTCAGGTTCGGATGCTTCACCAGCAGGTTCTTCCTCACACAATTATGTGGGACGACAATGGTGACAACCAAGTGGATGTCATACTTCGACACGTGCCCGTGCACCTTCCCAGGACAACTTGTTTCAACACATTTCACGATATAGTTTGTTGGACTTGATATGTGTGTCCGGAAAACCCTCTGCGTAGACATAGCCCACTTTATCACCGCATACTTTAATTTTTTTTCTTTGTATCAAACATAGCCCCTATCTGTACTTGGTTCAAATTATACTGCCATGGAGTCTCATGGCCATCGTTAACCGTAAGGCCCGTGGATATGTCCTGCTCCCATGCAGAAGGAATAGGTACCTCCACTTCATCCTCGGAATTTTTAGAATCCAGTTCCTCCACCAATCCATCCTCGTCCTCTTCCTCCATCACCCTCTGCATTTCATCCCCTTCCTCATCCCCATCATCAAAACCAGAACCAGCTAATATTATCGACTGGCTACTCTGCCAGTATCAGGACCACAAACATTGTGTGGCACATAGTCTGACTCTTTCTCGGGTTGGATAGCATCCACATCTTGTGGCTGTGACCCGGATAAAACAATCTCGTTAGCCACTTCACTGCCTTGGTCGGGTTCATACCCCCTGTGGAGTTGTACGACATTCTCCTCCTTCGGCACAGGTTGCACAAGTGCATATGGGTGGATTCTTCGGTCTCGGCGGCGTCTTAACAGGGACAACCAATGTTGGCTCCTATCTACCGGCACCAACTCCCACTTTACATTTTTTACAAGATTTGGTCCACAATGCATGAATACTGACGGAACATACTTCAGGATCCAGCCCGAAACTAATTGTCAACCAGTACTTCAATTGTCTAATGTCCAGTCTGTCCGGGTCTGCTAGTGTCATGACGCCATTTTTGAAATCGCTAAGCTCAACTCCCAACTCATTATATCGAACATTACCAGCGCCGTAGTAAACAGTCAAATTTACTGATTCAGACATTTTCACCTGTCAGACATTGTCATCTTCTCATTAATCACAATGAACACTAATATTACCCGCTACACTAACTACGCGCTAAAATGCCACCACAAACATATTAACACTAACTAATAAACTATACAATTTAGACAAAATTTGTGACGCCATGGTTATACCTTCGAAGCGTGCGTCTCTTCCGGTCAGCGGCACCGGCCACCGGACAACAGCAGCGCCGCCCACTCGACGACCGGAGGTTCAACTCCGGTCACCCCACAAGCTGCTGCTCCTCCTCACCACCTCCTCCTCCACAGCTGCTGCTCCTCCTCACCACCACCTCCTTCCCAACCGCACCTCCTCCAACCCACCATGGCTCCTCCCCCAAGCGCACAAAAAACAATCCCATAACAAAAAACACCGTAGGCTGGTGGAGAATGCTATGATCTATCTATTCTGTGCCTTGGTTGTGAAAATGAGTGAAAATTGGAGGAGATCAGGGAGGAGACGCGAGCTCTACACAGAAGAACGAGAGGAACGAGAAAGAACAGAGGTGAGCACGAGGAGGAAGGTGACGACATGGATTGGCCTTATCCAGACCTTTTCGGTCTAGGCCTGGCCGAAAAGGTTTTCGGCTGCAGGCTGGCCGAAAACGGCCCATTTCGGTCTAGGCCTGGCCGAAGCTACTATTTTCAGCCCACCCCCACCCGACGACACCTCTTCGGCCCAACTGAGGCTCATTTCGGCCTACTACTGGACGAAATATCCTTTTCGGCCAAGTTCCGGCCGAAAACTACCACATCGGCCACCACAAGGCCGACAGGGTCATATTTTTGATATTTTGGCAATGGGTACTATAGTTTCCGAATTAGCTATAAAAAAGGTGATAGTTTTGAAAAAAATCCAATTGGGGCATCTCGTCACATGTCGGTGTCGGAGAGATGTTGGTGCAAATATCTCCATGCTCAATCATATCGTAGTCATAGCCGTGGATGAAGGCCAAAGATGGCACATCATCACTCTCCTCTAAGACCAAACATAAGGTCTCATGTGCGGTATCGTAGCTTGACTCGTAGTATGAGTCCAATATGGGCGTCGTCTTCATGTTGTCGAAGAGGTTCGTGCTCATCGCCGTGGTCGAAGGGGATGGCCCTTTCTAGACCTTCTTATCGCTGTCTTGTTGTAGGAGGCCCATATAATGTGGCACCTTGTATCTCGTCTCCATGACCGAAGGGAATTTCCCGTGCTCGTCCATCTTCCTTGAGGGGCTTCTGAAGATGGAAGTGTCGCCCTCGCTCGTAGGTGGTCAGCTTGTACTTGATGATGTCGATGTAGGAGAACTCGTGGAAAGTAAGCGAAGATGTCGTACGTCCGAAGGCGAAGATGCCTTGAGAACACTTGGCGAAGATGCCGAAGTGGTTGGTGTAGTCATAGCTCTGTCTTGGTGGTGCTCGTCTCGCGGTCTTCTCATGTGCTCATGATGTTTGGACTTGGCCTGAACTAGGGCTTGTTGGGACTTGTGCATTCGCGCTTGGTGAGCATCGTCATGATGGTGTTCGCGTTGTCGTGCTTGAGCTCGTAGTAGATGTCGTTCGTCATCGTCATGCACATGATGCTTGGAGGTGACTTGCCCTTTATGACGATGTGGATCACGAACGTGATGGTGGCTTCCATGGAGATGTGGACGTGGAGGACTTGCGCTTGCATCATTTTTGCCCTCTGAAGACTTGTGACTTGACCGTCGCCGCCTTGAGGATGATGAAGGGGCAGAACGGTTGATCAACAAGGTCCGAATCTCCTCCATCCTTGCATCTTGCTCCTCCTTTTGTGCGGAAAGCTTGTTGTCGATGTAGTCCCTTTTCCTTGCTTCGGAGTGACGAATGTCGATGGAGAGGTTCTCGATGCGCTCTCGCAATCTTGATTGTGCGCCTTGCATTTGTCGTTGTAGATCGAAGATTGACGATTTTGTGATGTAGTTGTTCACCCCGTCGTTGTTGTCGAAGACCGGAAATGAAATGCCTTGCCTATCCATCACAATACTCGAGCAAATATGAGTGGAGAAAGGAGAAGAACCATACCAAATGTACCTTGACCGATGTTGAAGATGGATCAATGATCACTCAATGATGTAAAAAGGAAATAGCACAATTGGTACCAATTCTTGTCGGTTTCTCACATCTACACGAATGAGGCTTATGGTGGAGCTCAGTGAGGATAGTGGCACAAAAATTTGATGCAAAATGTTAGCAAGAGTCAATAATGTTGAAAGAGATTCACAAATTCGCAAGTGAAACAAGTAGACCAATAGCAATATGGTAGCACACGGAAACTCACACACGGATAGATAAATGGCGTCGTGCAAACAAGGATGAGCACAAAATGTGGAATCCACAGAAAACGCTCGTGTTGCACAACTCAAGAGAGACGCTAGCATGATTTCTCATTAGGCAGATACAACACTTGTGCACATCCTAGAAGATGCAAAATGTATGAGCTTCTATCCCAAGTATGCTATGTCTATGATGTTCCGGTGGTATGATCCAAGATGATCGGATATGACAATCTTATGTGCAATGTGGTATGATGCTATGGCACTTTCTTACAATCTCTTTGTTCACTCTTTTTCTTTGCTTAAAAGCATTTTTTTATATGGCCACAATGCAAAATGCACAAACCAAGATAGCAATTGGGTATATACGAGAACAAATGTGTGGCACAAGGGATGATATGATACCAATATGATATGGTATGGTATGTATGCAATGGAAGGTGTAAACCACTAATGTGCACAAGTAACATTGCCAACAATAATCAAATGGCTAGTCTCGATAGACAAGTAACGAGAAATGGGCTAGGGGTTAACAATGCAATGGCAAGGGAATATACAATGGCGGGATACCACGATACCAAGATGATATGGAGGTTACCGTCCTTGGTGATGATGAGTGGCGGTGATCTTGATGGAGATACCAAGATGATGGAGACTCGTCCCTAAATAGCCGAAACACCTTAGGAAACGGAAAAACCACGAACTCAAAATCTCAAATGTCAAATGTCAAAATGGTGGTAGGGGGATGCGGTGGTGGAATGATAGGTTATCCGAGTAAGCAATGCGGAAATGGAGTGTAAGGTGGTAGACTATACACGGTGTCGGAGTTGGAAGCACGGTCCCTAAGTAGCCGAAACACCTTAGGAGACACAATTCACAACACAAACAAAATTGGGTTAAGTCGGTGTGGAAGAAGTTTATGCTTGTTAAGCCTATGCGGAAGTGGTGGTGGTGGTTGGTGAAGAAGCAACCGTCCCTAAGTAGCCTAGACACCTTAGGAGAGTCGAATCACTCCTCAAGCAACCACTAATGTGATGGAGAACAAAATTGGTTAGGTTGCGGAAGTCGGTTGTGGAGTAGCGGATGATGTGGTGGAATCCCTAGGCAAAGATGCCACAATTCACAAAATTTGATGGAGTCAAAAGATGCTGGTGGTATTTTTGTGGGAAGGAGGATGTCAAGAGCTTTTCAATGAGCTAAATAACGTCAAAATCGGAGTTCGGATGAGTTAATTATGGCCGGAACAAAATTTGAGCGAAGGTGATATCTACAGGTTACGAATGTCCGGACAAGGTCGGATGTGCGGAGGCCGGACATCCGGGAGGGCTCGGAAGTCCGTAGATTAGGCTTGGGTTAGGGGTTCTGGTTGTCCGGAAAAGGTCGGATGACCGGTCGTTCCAGGGGCTCCGGACGTCCGGGGGTCGGGGTCAACGCAAGATGCGAGTTTCGGAACGCGATTTTGGGCGGAATTTGGGGATTTTGGGGACAAATAGAGGGGATTTCATGGATGAAAGATGGGGAAACTTGGGGAAATGCTAGATCCACTTGAAACCAAGCAAATCCACAGATCAAAATCAACAAACTTCATCAAACCAACAAATCAAAAAAATTGGGGCTATTTTTGGTGGGGATTTTCGAATTTGGGGAAGAACACAACAAAATTAGGCTAAAAACAATAAGGGAGGCTCCGAAATCGTGATCAACGTGGATCTGATACCAAGATGATGAAGGGTGGAACCCTATGTGGCCGATCTTTCATGAAAGGAGCGGATCCCGCGAAGAACACGAAGAACACGAGGGGGGAAACGAGGGGAATCATGAGAGAAACACTAAATTCTACAAGATATGGGCACACATATGCTAGATCCTCGAAACACAAAGAGATACACGATCCAAATCCAACAAGGGATGATACAAATGGTAGCCGGTTGTTCTCCGTGAGGAGGTCTTGAATCCACAAGGGGATCTTCTCGTAAAGGGGTCTTGAATCCAAGGTTGATCTTCTCCGAAGAGGGGCCACGGTCTCTCTCGTGGAGTAGATCTGTATGGATGAGCATAGCTCTATCTCTCAAATGAGCTATCACAATGCTAACCCTAA
This sequence comes from Triticum aestivum, assembly GCF_018294505.1. Taxonomy (NCBI): domain Eukaryota; kingdom Viridiplantae; phylum Streptophyta; class Magnoliopsida; order Poales; family Poaceae; genus Triticum; species Triticum aestivum. The sequence goes on along the minus strand of NC_057797.1, from coordinate 351,654,855 downwards.
CTAGGTGGGGGTGGGGGAGTATATATAGTCTAGGGCTAGGAAGGGGTAAGTGAGGGTGAAGGGATACATGGGCTCGACCCGATACACTGTGCACAGACAGGCGTCGGATGTCCGTTGAGTATCGGACGTCTGGTGGCTCACGAGGGTCTGGTCGTCCAGTACTTGTCGGGCGTTCGGAGTTTTGGCTCGGTTGAGGTGGCGCCAGATTTCCGGAGACGGTCGGATGTCCGATCGCTGGAATGTGTCGGACGTCCGGTACTTGTCGGACGTTCGGCTGTTGTAGCTTCCGCTGGCTGGCCCTTCTTGCTGGATGAGTGCCCAGGCGTCGGACGTCCGGCGTTGCCCGGTCGTCCGGTGGCTAAAGACTTCAGGCAGCTTCTTCTCTTGGTCCTTGTACTTGGCATCCTCTCTAGCTCGTCCGTTGGACGTGGAATTCCTCTAAGTACCTGGTTATGCATAGCACACATGTGTGAGGTAGTAGCCATGTCTCACATGTGGAAAGTGATGATTCTGAGAGGAGCGAGTTCACCTTGTGTCCGATGGTGTATGTTCGAGGTCTCGTCATATATCCTCTTGGGGCTTGGAGTGTTGTCGAAGTGTACATGGGGATGAATGTGGGATGCTCCGCATCAGCATCACAACGGAACTCTATGACTCAAAGTATTTATTCAAAAGGCTCTGAAGAGTCATACATAGTAAGAATTACAATCATGGGTCACATGACCCAACATACAGAGCATACATGCAACGGAAGCATAACATGTTTGAGTACAGACAACTACAAATGAAGAAGGCTAAGAAGCCTGACTATCTACACGACCCTCCCAAAGGTACAAGATCGTAGCTGAGGTAACAAGTTAAATGTCGAATTCCACGCGGAACTACTAGTGAGACTGAAGTCTCTTTGAAAAACATAAATTAAGCAAATGTGAGTACAAATGTACCCAGCAAGACTTACATCAGAACTATCTACATATGCATCAGTATCAACAAAGGGGTGGTGGAGTTTAACTGCAGCAAGCCAGCTTTGACTTAGTGGCTATCATGTACTACGACTACTGGTAACTCTTTTGAGGTGGTGCACATGAGTCCACATATTCACCAATCAATACTAATGTAGTGTAGAACCCTAATCGCCCGATCTTTCACGAAAGGAGCGGATCCTGCGAAGAACATGAAGAACACGAGGGAAAACACGTGGGGAAACACGAGAGAATCACTAAACCAACAAGAAATAGTCACACATATGCTAGATCCTCGAGTACATAAGAGATCACACGATCCACAGTCAACTACGGACGATACAAAAGGTAACGGTCTTGTCCGCGAGGAAGTCTTGAATCCACAAGGGGGATCTTCCCATAGAGGGGTCTTGAATCCAAAGGGATCTTCTCCGAAGAGGGGCCGCGTTCTCTCTCGTGGAGTAGATCCGATGTGGATGAGCAATGCTCTATCTCTAATATGAGCTAAACCAATGCTAACCCTAACTAGGAGGAGGGAGAGGTCTATTTACAGTCTTAGTGCAAAAGAGGGGCGAAGTGGAGGGATACATGGGCTTCGGCCCGAAACTAGACGCAGCCAGGGTCCGGACGTCCGTGAGGCGTCGGTCGTCCGGAGGCTCGCGGGTGTCCGGACGTCTGTAGATCTTCAGATGTCCATGATTTCAATTTTGTTGCCACGGCATCGGACATTCGTAGGCGTCCGGTCGCCCAGTCGCCTGTTGTCCGGTCTTCCTCGGGTTTCCGTAGATTCCGTTCTATTGGCGCGATGTCGATCGTCCGGGGGTGCTCGGTCGTCCAGAGCCTGGGAGGTGTCGGACGCCCGGTCCAGGTCGGACGTCCGGCCGCTGTAGCATGCGCTGGCCTGGTTTACTTTGGCTGGTGTGATCTTCACGGGCCGGACGTCCAGGATGGGCCGGTCGTCCGGAGCCTGTAGCTTCTCCGCAGATCTTCCTCATCCTGTCTATCTTCCTCTTCTAACTCTCCTTGATCCTTAGCTTCTTCGTGGCTAACTCCTTGATACCTAAGTATGCATAATGTCTCCATTTGAGGTAGTAGCCATGTCTCATGTGTATCGAAGTGAACTTGTGAGAAGAGAGATGTCACCTCGGTTTTGAGAGCTCTTGCATGTGCTCGTGTCATGGGCCCGCTAGGCACTTGGTGAGACGATGGTAGGTCCATGGGGATGACCTTGGGATGCTCCGCATCATCTCCCCTCCCTTGGGTAAGATCCAACCTCGGATCAAATTCTTCATCACCATGGTAGGGCGAGAGGTCCTTGACATTGAAGATGTCGCTCACGTTGTACTTGTCGTGTGGGAGGTCGATGTTGTAAGCGTTGTTGTAATGTGCAAGCACCTTGAAGGGTCCATCCGCGTGAGGTAGAAGCTTGGACTTGCGTTCGTTGGGGAAGCGGTCTTTGCGTAGGTGTAGCCACACAAGATCACCAATGTCGAATACCATGGGTTGCTTGTTGATGTTGAGCTTGGTCGCAAGTCGTTGTACTTGGCGCTCGATTGTGTGCCTTGTATCTTCATGCACCTTCTTGAGATGGTTCACACGTGCACTTGCATCCATATTGATGCGCTCTTGTAGTGGAAGAGGAAGAATGTCCAATGGAGACAATGGGTTGAATCCGTAGACGACCTTGAAGGGGGAGTTGCGGTAGTTGAGTGTCTTGCTCGGTTGTAGGCGAACTCGGTGATAGGTAGACACTCCTCTCACTCCTTGATGTTTTTCTTGATGAGCACATGAAGTAGAGCGGAGAGTGTGCGGTTGGTCACCTCCGTTTGGCCGTCGGTTTGTGGATGGTACGAGGTGGAGAAGAGTAGCTTGATTCCGAGCTTGGAACATAGGGTCTTCCAAAAGTAGCTTAGGAACTTGACGTCGCGGTCCAAGACGATCGTCTTTGGCACTCCATGTAGACGCAATATTTCCCTACAAAAGAGATTGGCAACATGTGAAGCGTCGTCTATCTTGTTGCAAGGAATGAAATGTGCCATCTTAGAGAATCGGTCCACAACGACAAATATTGAATCCTTTCCATTTCTAGTCCTAGGAAATCTAAGTACAAAATCCATGCTAATGTCTTCCCATGGTTGATATGGAATTGGGAGAGGCATGTAAAGTCCATGGGATTGAGCTTTAGACTTAGCTTTGCGGCATGTAGAGAACCGGTTGGTGAAGCGGTTGACGTCGCGAAACATCTTGGGCCAATAGTAGTTCTTGGAGAGCATAGAGAAAGTCTTGTCGCGTCCAAAATGTCCCATTAGTCCTCCTCCATGAGATTCCTGCAAAAGCAACAAATGAAGAGAAGACTCGGGGATGCAAAGCTTGTTAGCTCTCATAACATATCCGTATTGCCTAGCTTACCTTCCACGCCAAGGAGAGTCCCATCAAGACACGAGACGAAGTCTTCAATCTTCTATCTTCATAGTCCAACAGTCCGGCCAAAGGATATAGTCCGGCTATCCGGAGACCCCCTAATCCAGGACTCCCTCACATATAAAGTCCATGGGATTGAGCTTTAGACTTAGCTTTGCGACATGTAGAGCATCAGGTGGTGAAGCGGTTGATGTCGCGAAACATCTTGGGCCAAAAATAGTTCTTGGAGAGCGTAGCAAAAGTCCTATCACGTCCAAAATTTCCCATTAGTCCTCCTCCATGAGATTCCTGCAAAAGCAACAAACAAAGAGAAGACTCGGGGATGCAAAGCTTGTTAGCTCTCATAAGATATCCATCTTTGATGTAATAGCGTTCCCAAGAGGTATGCGCCAAAAATTTGGCATAAGGAGTAGCAAAAGTAGGATCATGCTCATACAAGTCTTTTATGTGCTCAAAGCCAATGACATCCAATTCAAGTTGAGTAACAAGCATGCATATGCGGGAAAGGGTATCCGCCACAATATTTTCCTTACCTTTAATGTACTCGATGATATAAGGAAAAGACTCAATAAATTCACTCCATTTAGCATGATGCTTGTTCAACTTGGTTTGACCCTTAAGGTACTTGAGCGTTTCATGATCGATATGACTGATGAATTCATGAGGGCGAAGGTAGTGTTCCCATTCATGCAAAACTCGTAATAAAGCATAAATCTCTTTGTCATAGATGGGGTAATTGAGTTGTGCTCCGGATAGTTTCTCTCTAAAGTAAGCTATGGGGTGCTTCTCTTGCGTTAACACACGTCCTATGCCATTACCACTAGCATCACAATGAATCTCAAAGGGTTTTTCAAAGTTGGGTAATGCATGCACGGGAGCATGAGTAAGCAAATTATTAAGCTCATTGAAAGCGGTATCTTGGGATGGTCCCCAAACAAAAGGTGCATTTTTCTTGCTCAAAGCATGCAAAGGTGAAGCAATGGTGCTAAAGTCCTTGACAAATCTATGGTAGAAACTGGCTAGACCAAGAAAGCTATGCACTTGATGCAAGTTGGTTGGTTGTGGCCAAGTTTTGATAGCATTGATTTTAGAGTCATCAACACGAACACCCTTAGAGGAAACAATAAACCCCAAGAAAACGAGCTTATCAACGCCAAAAAGGCACTTTTCCATGTTAGCATAGAGACGCTCTTTTCGAAGAGTTTGCAAAACGGTTCGAACATGGGTGCCATGATCTTCAAGAGATTTGCTATAAACAAGGATATCATCAAAGTAGACCACAACAAACACACCAATGTAAGGGCGAAATACATGATTCATAAGACGCATAAAAGTACCCGGTGCTTCCGACAGACCCATAGGCATGACTAACCACTCATACAACCCAAACTTGGTTTTGAAAGCTGTAACACCCACGATGCGGCTATATCTCCCACGTGTCGGAGCACGACTTAGAGGCATAACCGCATTGTAGGCATGTCGCAAGAGGGGTAATCTTTACACATCACATGTACTGAATAAGTTAGAGATAAAGAGTTGGCTTACAATCGCCACTTCACACAATACACAAATATAGCATTACATCATCCACAACACAATCATGGTCCGACTACGGAACCAAAATAAAGACAACCCCAAATGCGATAGGATCCCCGATCGCCCCAACTTGGCTCCACTACTGATCGTCTGGAAAAGGAAACATAGTAACGTCCTGAATCCTCGTCGAACTCCCACTTGAGTTCGGCCGCATCCCCTAGAATGGCATCATCGGCACCTGCATCTGGTTTTGGAAGTAATCTGTGAGTCACAGGGACTCAGCAATCTCACACACTCGCGATCAAGACTATTTAAGCTTAATGGGTAGGAAAAGGTTGCGAGGTGGAGCTGCAGCAAGCACTAGCATATATGATGGCTAACATACGCAAATGAGAGCGAGAAGAGAAGCACAGCACGGTCAAGAAGCTTCAAAGATCAAGAAGTGATCCTAGAACTACTTACGTTCAAGCATAACACGAGACCGTGTTCTCTTCCCGAACTCCGCCGAAAAGAGACCATCACGGCTACACACGTTATTGATTCATTTTAATTAAGTTATGTGTCAGGTTTTCTACAATCGGATATTAACAAATTCCCATCTGCCCATAACCGCGGGTACGGCTTTCGAAAGTTCAAAACCCTGCAGGGGTGTCCCAACTTATCCCATCACAAGCTCGCATGGTCAACGAAGGATATTCCTTCTCCCAGGAAGACCCGATTAGACTTGGAATCCCGGTTACAAGACATTTCGACAATGGTAAAACAAGACCAGCAAAGCCGCCCGATGTGCCGAAAAATCCCAATAGGAGTCGCACGTATCTCGTTCTCAGAGTACACCGGATGAGCAAGACGTCAGGTTGGCATAGACCCTGGTTGCCCAGGGGGCGCCGGACATCGCTCAGGTTGGACTAACACTTAGAGAAGCACTGGCCCGGGGGGGTTAAAATAAAGATGACCCTTGAGTCCGCGAAACCCAAGGGAAAAAGGCTAGGTGGCAAATGGTAAAAGCAAGGTTGGGCCTTGATGGAGGAGTTTTATTCAAGGTGAACTGTCAAGGGGTTCCCATTATAACACAACCGCGTAAGGAACGCAAAATCAAGGAACATAACACCGGTATGACGGAAACTAGGGCGGCAAGAGTGGAACAAAACACCAGACATAAGGTTGAGCCTTCCACTCTTTACCAAGTATATAGGTGCATTAAAGTAATCAAGATATAATAATGATATCCCAACAAAAATCATGTTCCAAACAAGGAACAAACTCCAATCTTCACCTGCAACTAGCAACGCTATAAGAGGGGCTGAGCAAAGTGGTAACATAGCCAAACAACGGTTTGCTAGGACAAGGTGTGTTAGAGGCTTGACATGGAAATATGGGAGGCATGATAAAGCATGTGGTAGGTATCGCGGCATAGGCATAGCAATAGAGCAAGCAACTAGCAAGCAAAGATAGAAGTGATTTCGAGGGTATGGTGATCTTGCCTGCAAAGTTCTCCGAGTTGACGTAAGCTTGATCCTTGTAAGCATACTCAACGGGTTCCTTGATCATGTACTCGTCTCCCGGCTCTACCCAAGGCAAGAACACAAGCAAAAGAAACCACAATCAACCACGGTGCAATGCACAAGCAACATGATGCAAAACATGGCATGATATGCGGGATGTGATATGCAATGCATATGCATGCTCCAGAAGGAAATGATTGAACCAGGACTCAACTTGGAAAATGAAGTGCGCCACTGGAAAGATGAGTTCATTTCGGTCGAAATCGATATAAAGATCACCGGAATTGGATGCACGGTTTGCAAATGGCAAGCAAAACAAGAATGGCACGATTCTGCGATTAACAGCACGATGCCATCTAGAATGCAACAACAAACTAAGCTACTGCACTCCAACATAGCAACAAAGCACATGGCAGTGATCTACTCAAGATGCTTCACAAAAGATGAACACTGAGCTATGGCCAAATCACACAATAGCAGGTTCAAACAAGCATGGCAAAAGTGCAAAAGATATCAGCTACACAGGCTTGGTGAAAATAACATGCCAGGAATTAACATCAGGAAGCAATGTTTAGAGCAAGATAACAACAAGCTAGAGGAACATATCATGGAAACACAAAGCACGGCATGAATCTACTTAAAGAATATAACAAAAGTCCCTTACTGACCATAAGCCAAAAGGGCACAGAAAATATGATGGAACCCATGTTAACATAGCAAGTTTCGTTAACAGATTCAGACTTAGCAGAAAACTGGACATGGCAAAAACAGAGTTACGTAGGCATGTTTGCAAGCTCGATGCACTAAACACAAGGCATTGCATGACAAGCTAAGCATACTACCAGCAACAAGACATGTTCAAGAAGCTAAACATGGCAAGAACCAACTCATAGCATTCATGGATCAACTACAACAACCTTGGCAAAATTGATTAACATGTAAACAATCTGCTAGGAACATTTTATAGCAAAAGTAGAGCAAGATTGAGTCATGCTAGGGGACTTCATAAATGCAAACAAGGACACGGATGGATAGATCACAATCATATGCCCAAATCATCCTTACTGAACATGCTCAAAAGAGGCATGGATCACTCTGTAGTAACATGAATACAAGGCATAAAAATAACATCAGGGAAATGACTTAGTGAAATTCTAACTCCCTGAAAACAGCAACATCACGAGAGCTACTTTGCATGCTTGTGCTAGTCACCATATTGATCACAAAAATACATGGCATACACCCCTGTAAAGATGGCATGGCATAGCCCAAAACACATGTAGAGCTCAAGTCCATAGGAGGCATAAAATAATCATGGCAAAAATGAAAAATGCTCATAATCTGATAAGAATCAGGAACTAACATTTTCAAGCACTCTTGCAACAGCATTTTAGGCATCAAGATGGACTCAAACAAGCATGATGCAATGGAACAAAATGAATAGGACATCATGATGAACATTTCGATATATGGCACACCGAAAATGGAGCTACGATGATAGAGTTATGATGCGATGAACTTGGCTAAAAAAATAACAGAAAGGACTTAGAGGAAAACGGGTCAACCCTAGGGTTTCGGATCCGATCCAGATCTGGACGCACGGTCTTCGAGGATCCCCGGAGCTATGCCGGAGTTCATCGTCGGAGTGGAAGAAGGAGGCGGCCGGAGTGAGCTCGGGGCTCGCCGGAGTTGATCCGGCTGGCTGGAGCCGGCGACGCGGCGCGGGCGAGGCGGCGGACGACGTCGCCGGAGCTTGGCGGGGTGGCGCGAAGGTGGCAGCGGTCGGCAGCAGGGTCGCCGGAGCCGAGCGGCAAGGCGGCAGCCAGCGGGCGTGTTGGGCGGCGGAGCTACAGGCGCGGGGCGGCGATCGACGGGAGGAGAGGCGGCGCGAGGGACACGGGCGGCGGCGGGCGAGGCGCGGGCCCGCGGGGGCCGGATCTGGGCTCGCGGGCCGGTGGCATGGGGGAGCGGCGGCGCAACACTTGGCGCTCTCTGATTGGGCGAGGGCGGCCGCACGATTTTGTCCGGCGTCACCCGGACGTGTCCGGCGGCGCGGGAGGAGCGGGGCTAGGGTTTGGACCCGGGATTTTGGACGGGGAAGGCATATTTATAGATTCTGAGAGTTAGGAGAGTCCAAATGGAATGTGGTTTTCGGCTACGCGATCGTGATCGAACGGCCAAGAGGATGGAGGGGGTTTGGATGGATTTCGGGCTACTTTGGAGGGGTGTTGGGCTGCAGCACACACGAGGCCTTTACAGTTCCTCGGTTAATCGTTGGAGTATCAAACGAACTCAAAATAGCACGAAACTTGACAAGCGGTCTACCGGTGGTGTACCAAGGCCGCTTGGCAAGTCTCGATCTATTCCGAGAAAGTTTAGCACCCGCACACGAAAAGAGGCAAAAGGGGACGCCGGAGGACGTAGGAGTGCCGGAATGCAAAACGGACAACGGGGAAAATGCTCGGATGCATGAGACGAATACGTATGCAAATGCGATGCACATGATGACATGATATGAGATGCATGACATGAACAAAATGCAAAACAAAGACAAAACCCAACCACGAGGGAATATCATAACTTAGAGCCGAAAATGGCAAGAGTTGGAATACAAATACGGTAAGTTACATCCGGGGCGTTACAACACTCCACCACTACGAAAGGATCTTGTGCCGAGATCTAGGACTGGAAAAAAAACTCCGGATATTAGGAACGGAGGTGGTCCTCGCATTCCCAGGTGGCTTCTCGGTCGGAATGATGTGACCACTTCACTTTCAGGAATTTGATAGACTTGTTACGAGTCTTGCGCTCAGTTTCTTCAAGAATAGCAACGGGATGCTCTTGATAAGACAGGTCTTCTTGGAGATCAATCTCTTTGAAGTTGATGGCGCGGTCAGGAGTCTTGAAACACTTGCGAAGCTGTGACACGTGAAACATGGCGTGCACGTTTGCAAAGTTGGATGGAAGCTCAAGTTGATAGGCGAGGTCGCCTCTTTTGCCAATGATCTTGAAAGGACCCACGTATCTAGGGGCAAGCTTCCCTTTGATACCGAAGCTACGAGTACCTTTCATTGGAGAGACGCGGAGGTAGACATGGTCTCCGATCTCGAAAGCCAAGTCATGATGCTTGCTATCATAGTAACTCTTCTGGTGCGATTGCGCGGCTTTGAGATTTTTATGAATGACTTTGCACATTTCTTCAGCCTCTGTGATCAAGTCATTGCCAAGAAGTTGGCGTTCACCAATCTCTGACCAGTTAAGAGGAGTACGACACTTTCTGCCATAGAGAATCTCGAATGGGGCCTTGCGCGAACTCGCTTGGAAGTTGTTGTTGTAGGAGAACTCGGCATATGGAAGACAATCTTCCCAATTCATACCGAAAGAAATGACACAAGCCCTGAGCATATCTTCAAGAATTTGATTTACTCGCTCGACTTGGCCACTAGTTTGAGGATGAAAGGCTGTGCTGAAGCGAATGTTGGTGCCGATGGCCTTCTAAAAGGAATCCCAGAACTTAGAAGTAAAGATGCTTCCACGATCTGAAGATGTCAACTACGGAATGCCGTGCAAGGAGACAATCCTGGAGGTATATAGCTCTGCCAACTGACCTGCCGTGATAGATTCTTTGATAGGAAGAAAATGAGCCACTTTAGTGAGCTTGTCGATGACAACAAAGATAGCATCATTTCCACGCTTGGACTTGGGGAATCCAGTCACGAAGTCCATCTAAATATGGTCAAACTTCCATTCTGGAATGGCAAGAGGTTGGAGGAGACCAGCTGGTCGTTGGTGTTCTGCTTTCACTCTTCTGCAGACATCACATTCATTCACGAACTGAGCAATCTCTCGATTCATTCGAGTCCACCAATACGACTGCTTGAGGTCATGGTACATCTTTGTACTTCCAGGATGAATAGATAGGAGTGAATTGTGAGCCTCGTTCATAATGACTTTACGAAGGTCACCTTAGGAACAACAATGCGATCCTCGAAGAATAGAGTATCTTTGTCATCAAGGCGATAGCACTTGTACTTGGGTTGGCTCTTGGCAATCCCAATCTTCACCTTCTTCACCATTGCATCAAGAAGTTGAGCCTCACGAATCTGATCTTCCAAAGTAGGAGAGACTTGGAGGTTGGCAAGGAATCCTTGAGGAACAACTTGGAGATTAAGTTTGCGGAAAGCTTCACAAAGATCCGGTTGGAAGGGCTTGAGAATCAAACTGTTGCAGTAAGCCTTCCTGCTCAAAGCGTCAGCAATGACATTGGCCTTGCCTGGAGTATATTCAATACTCGGATTATACTCTTGAATCATTTCGACCCAACGAGTCTGCCTGAGGTTGAGGTTGGGCTGAGTGAAGATGTACTTGAGACTCTTATGATCAGTGAAGATGTCCACTTTCCTTCCCAACAAGAGATGTCTCCATGTTAAAAGAGCATGGACAACTGCCGCTAACTCGAGGTCATGAGTGGGGTAGTTCTTTTCGTTGGGCTTCAACTGGCGAGAGGTATAGGCCACAACTTTCTTCTCTTGCATTAACACAGCACCAAGACCTTGCAGGGAAGCATCACAGAAAACCTCGAATGGTTTGGATTCATCAGGAGGAGTCAGAACTGGAGCTGTGACTAACTTCTCTTTGAGGGTGTTGAAAGCCACGTCACATTCAGGCGTCCAGACATACTTCACTTGCTTCTGGAGGAGGTTGGAAAGAGGCTTTGCAATCTTAGAGAAATTCTCAACGAATCTTCGACAATAGCTTGCGAGCCCAAGAAAGTTGCGGAGCTGCTTCACATTCTGAGGCGGTTCCCAATTCACAATTGCAGATACCTTCTCAGGATTAATAGCTATGCCCTTGGCGGAGATGATATGCCCAAGGTAGAAAACCTCATCGAGCCAAAACTCGCACTTTGAAAACTTCGCATAGAACTGATGTTCTCTTTGTTTGTCCAGCACCAATCTCAACTGCTTGGCATGATCCTCCTTGTTCTTGGAAAAGACCAAAATGTCATCGAGATAGACCAAGACGAAGTCATTTGTGTAAGGGTTGAAGATGAAGTTCATCATGCGAGAGAACGTTGGAGGAGCATTGACAAGGCCGAAAGACATGACATTGTATTCATAAGAACCATAGCTTGTTCTGAATGCTGTCTTGGGGATATCTTGTTCACGAATGTGAATTTGATGATAGCCCATAGGGAGGTCAAGCTTGGAGAATACTTGAGCACCTTTGAGTTGTTCGAAAAGCTCATTGATGTTGGGAAGTGGGTACTTGTTCTTTATGGTCTTCTTGTCCAATGGACGGTAGTCGACACAAAGTCGGTCCGTTCGATCCTTCATCTTGACAAAAAGAACACCACAACCCCATGGAGGAGAACTTGGTCGGATCATACCCATACGCTCTTGTATATCGAGTTGTTTCTTCAGCTCCTTCAACTCTTCTGGTCCAAGCTTGTAAGGACGTTTGCAAACAGGTTCCGTGCCAGGCTCAAGATCAATGACGAATTCAACTGGCCGATGAGGAGGCATTCCTGGAAGCTCTTCTCGAAAGACGTCTTGATATTCACAAACAACTGGAATCTGAGAGATGGCATTCAACTCGCCCTTCTCATTGAGAGAAAACAGACGAATGGTATCATAATGAGCGGCAAAGACGATCACATCCTCAGAAGAGTGTGTCAATTGAATCTGCCTGACAGCACAATCAAGCTGAGCCCTGTGCTTAGAAAGCCAGTCCATGCCGAGAATAAGATCAATATCCGAGTTACCAAGAACAATTTGAGAGGACAGAAATGTATAGTCGCCCATCTTGATAGAAACATCCGGAACCATAGAGCTTGCGTTCATGAATTTACCCGGAGAGACAACTGATAATTGCCTAGGAAAATCTTGGAAAGGCAACTCATGTTTAGATGCAAATGGTCTTGAAATGAAACAATGCGGTGCACAAGTATCAAAAAGGACTTTTGCAGGAATATCATTAACAGGAAGATTACCCATGATCACTTCTGAAGAGTCCTCTGCCTGAGCTGCGTTCATCAAGTTGACCTTTGCAGACTTGGGATTCTGCTTGACCACTGCATTGCTGGCAGATCTCATAGGAGGAGGAGGCGGAAGGCGCCTCTGGTTGAAGCATTTGTTTGCATAGTGACCCTTCTACTGACACTTGTTGCACGTAACCTCTCAGAGCGGCCGGTGATATGGAGCACTTGACCTTGGAGCATGAGACGAAGCTTTATTCTGAAAGCCTGGGTTGGGTGGGTGGGAAGATCCATTGCCACCTTTACTCTTCTGCTGATAAGGCTAACGGAACGGAGGAGGAGGAGGCAACCAGTACTTTTGCTGCTTAGCTACCACTTGAGTTGAAGAAGAAGAAGGATTTGCATCCCTGACTCTCTTCTTGGAAGCATCGCACTTGAGCTGAGCGGCCTCTTGCTTTAGTGCCATGTTGTAGAACTCACCATACTTGGTCGGCTCAAAAAGCACAAGGGCTAGTTCCAGATCTTCTCTGAGACCACCTCTGAACTGATAAATCATGCTCTTCTCATCAGGGACGTCTTGTTTGGCGAAGCGAGTGAGCCTCTGAAATGTGATGTTGTATTGGTAAACAGACATACTGCCTTGCTTCAGATTGTGGAACTCCTCCGCTTACTGTCAACAACACTTTGAGGAATGTGGTGAGCTTTGAAGTCTCGGTGGAAATCATCCCAGGTAATCAGACGACCTTCTCTGGAATCTTTCTATTGTTGATACCACTCAGTAGCTTGGTCTTTGAGTTGGAACGAAGCAAACTTGACAAAGTCCTCAGGCGTGACGTTGCTACACTCAAAATATTTGCAGATATCCACAAGCCAATCGTCAGCGTCTATGGCCTCGACACAGTTACTGAAGGACTTTGGCTGGTTTGCGAGGAACTGGTTGAGGGTAGCAAACTGAACTTGATTGTTGCCATGGCCTTGATTTCCTTGGTTAACCTCTTGCAAGAGTTGCATAAGCATCTGTGTGTTGGCGTTGGTAGCGGCCATCACAGCTTGCCATGCCTCCGGAGGTGGAGGTGGTGGCGGAGGTTCCGGATTCTGACGCATTGGAGGAGCCATCCGGAAGAGGGTGACATCCGTTAGCATCTTGAAAGACATATATTCAAGCTGAATCGAATGGATCGAAATTGCAACATATAGTCTTAGCATTCGAACAAGAATGAACGAATGAATTCCAAAGTACATGGTCACACTTCCATAAAGTTGAGAAGCCACTTAGATAAAAGGTAGATGAATAAAGCAACAAGGTACGGATATGAACAAATAATTGGTAAGGATTACCCAATCACAAAGCAAATATCTGCGGGAAGAAATACTAGAGCTACATGAATTCCCACCTATGAAACTCCCGAAACTTTTTGGTTATGCAATCGGGTGTTGGGGATACAGGGGAAGCATAATATCTCACCCAAAACTAACAAATCCTACATCCAGCTGTATCCATCCTTAAACACATAACCAAGAAACCTTTGGAAATCATTTACCTCAACCTTTGAAAAGCATCCGTTATACGAGTTATGGCAATACTCCCGAACTCCCGCCCAGTACTGGGTGGCGTCGAGGTTATCTCACCAACAACTGCATAAAAGAGATTTTCGATGTCGGCGAAACTCAGGTATTCCAGAACTACAATGAGAAAATTGTGATGACAACACCTCGGAGCTCAACTCCCCGGGACATTGCCACAACCCCTAGATGTCAGGAGGCACCAAGAACAATGTTCTCGTCACAAAACCATCGGAACGATTCCAAGATACCCGCGTGATCCTAATTTTTTTTGTGAAATTTGAGAAGAGAAGAGTCAAAACTCTACGTCAGGAAGCCTCACCAGAGCGATGAAGGGACTGAGGAGTAAAAAGAATCCTACCCTCCGATATATATAATCCTAAAAGACTCAAAACTTTTTTCTGGACTCAACAACACCAGCGATTCGATCAAGCAGGGGGCTCCTAAGTCGGGGAAGGCTCTGGTTACCTACTGTTAACACCCATGATGCGGCTATATCTCCCACGTGTCGGAGCACGACTTAGAGGCATAACCGCATTGTAGGCATGTCGCAAGAGGGGTAATCTTTACACATCCCATGTACTGAATAAGTTAGAGATAAAGAGTTGGGATAAAGAGTTGGCTTACAATCGCCACTTCACGCAATACATAAATATAGCATTACATCATCCAGAATAAAATCAAGGTCCGACTACGGAACCAAAATAAAGACAACCCCAAATGCGATAGGATCCCCAATCACCCCAACTAGGCTCCACTACTGATTGTCCGGAAAGGAAACATAGTAACGTCATGAATCCTCGTCGAACTCCCACTTGAGTTCAGTCGCATCCCCTGGAATGGCATCATCGGCACCTACATCTGGTTTTGGAAGTAATCTGTGAGTCACGGGGACTCAGCAATCTCACACCCTCGCGATCAAGACTATTTAAGCTTAATGGGTAGGAAAAGGTTGTGAGGTGGAGCTGCAGCAAGCACTAGCATATATGGTGGCTAACATATGCAAATGAGAGCGAGAAGAGAAGCAAAGCACGGTCGAGAAGCTACAAAGATCAAGAAGTGATCCTAGAACTACTTACGTTCAAGCATAACATGAGACTGTGTTCTCTTCCCGGACTCCGCCGAAAAGAGACCATCACGGCTACACACGCTGTTGATTCATTTTAATTAAGTTATGTATCAGGTTTTCTACAACCGGATATTAACAAATTCCCATCTGCCCATAACCGCGAGCACGGCTTTCGAAAGTTCAAAACCCCGCAGGGGTGTCCCAACATAGCCCATCACAAGCTCTCATGGTCAACGACCTTGTTTGCATTTATGGAGTCCCCTAGCATGACCCAATCTTGCTCTACTTTTGCTATAAATGTTCCTGGCAGATTGTTTACATGTTAATCAATTTTGCCAAGGTTGTTGTAGTTAATCCATGCATGCTATGAGTTGGTTCTTGCCATGTTTAGCTTCTTGAATATGTCGTCTTGCTGGTAGTATGCTTAGCTTGTCATGCAATGCCTTGTGTTGAGTGCATCTAGCTCGCAAACATGCCTACGTAACTCTGTTTTTGCCATGTCAAGTTTTCTGCTAAGTCTGAATCTGTTAACGAAACTTGCTATGTTCACATGGGTGCCATCATATTTTCTGTGCCCTTTTGGCGGCCATTAAGTGACTTTTGTTATATGCTTTGAGTAGATTCATGCCATGCTTTGTGTTGCCATGATATGTTCCTGTAGCATGTTGTTATCTTGCTCTAAACATTGCTTCCTGGTGTTAATTCCTGACATGTTATTTTCACGAAGTCTGTGTAGCTGATATCTTTTGCACTTTTGCCATGCTTGTTTGAACCTGCTATTGTCTGATTTTGCCGTAGCTCAGTGTTCATCTTTTGTCAAGCATCTTGAGTAGATCACTTCCATGTGCTTTGTTGCTATGTTGGAGTGCAGTAGCTTAGTTTCTTGTTGCATTCTAGATGGCATCGTGCTGTTAATCGCAGAATCGTGCCATTCTTGTTTTGCTTGCCATTTGCAAACCGTGCATCCGATTCCGGTGATCTTTATATCGATTTCGACCGAAATCAACTCATCTTTCCAGTGGAGCACTTAGTTTGCCAAGTTGAGGCCTGGTTAAATTTTTTTCCTTACGGATCATGCATATGCATTGCATATCACATCCCGCATATCATGCCATGTTTTGCATCATGTTGCTTGCCCATTGCACCATGGTTGATTGTGGTTTCTTTTGCTTGTGTTCTTGCCTTGGGTAGAGTTGGGAGACGAGTACGTGATCAAGGAACCTGTTGAGTACGCTTACGAGGATCAAGCTTACGTCAACTCGGAGAACTTTGCAGGCAAGATGACCATACCCTCAAAATCACTTCTATCTTTGCTTGCTAGTTGCTTGCTCTATTGCTATGCCTATGTCGTGATACCTACAACATGCTTTATCATGCCTCCCATATTGCCATGTCAAGCCTCTAACCCACCTTGTCCTAGCAAACCGTTGTTTGGCTATGTTACCGCTTTGATCAACCACTCTTATAGCATTGCTAGTTGCAGGTGAAGATTGGAGTTTGTTCCTTGTTTGGAATATGATTTTTGTTGGCATATCATTATTATATCTTGATTACTTTAATGCACCTATATACTTGGTAAAGGGTGGAAGGCTCGGCCTTATGCCTGGTGTCTTGTTCCACTCTTGCCGCCCTAGTTTCCGTCATACCGGTGTTATGTTCCTTGATTTTGCGTTCCTTACGCTGTTGGGTTATAATGGGATCCCCTTGACAGTTCGCCTTGAATAAAACTCCTCCAGCAAGGCCCAACCTTGGTTTTACCATTTGCCACCTAGCCTTTTTCCCTTGGGTTTCACAGACTCAAGGGTCATCTTTATTTTAACCCCCCGGGCCAGTGCTTCTCTAAGTGTTGGTCCAACCTGAGTGATGTGCGGCGCCCCCTGGGCAACCAGGGTCTATGCCAACCCGACATCTGGCTCATCTGGTGTGCCCTGAGAACGAGATACGTGCGACTCCTATCGGGATTTGTCGGCACATCGGGCGGCTTTGCTGGTCTTGTTTTACCATTGTCGAAATGTCTTGTAACCGGGATTCCGAGTCTGATCGGGTCTTCCTGGGAGAAGGAATATCCTTCGTTGCATATTGTCTCCATTTGAGGTGGTAGCCATGTCTCATGTGCATTGAAGTGAACTTGTGAGAGGAGAGATGTCACCTCGGTTTCGAGAGCTCTTGCACGTGCTTGTGTCATGGGTCAGCTAGGCACTTGGTGGGACAATGGTAGGTCCATGGGGATGACCTTGGGATGCTCCACATCAAATACACCACTATGGATCTGCTCCCATCTCCCTACAAGAACGCCATCCATAGCACTCATGCTTATCTTGCGTATTTTAGAGTATTCATTTTCACTTATCTATGAACTGTAAAGGCAACCCAGAAGTCCTTTACCGTGGACGCGGCTATTCAAATAGATCATTTATAACCCTGCAGGGGTGTACTTCTTCACACACGTTTCCACCAGTTAGCGTCTGCACACAACATGTGCTCGACAGACTTCAAGCGAAAGTCGACGTGGGTGTAGACCATGACCTGACTAAACACACAAGTCCCTACTCCAGGTCTATCGCCTATTTAGGTTCCATCTGTAGGGAGTCCAACCGAGGTTTCCACTACAGCCCCGAACGATGTGTACAGGATTCCCGAGGCACCAAATGGGCGACTCGATACACCGGGCAACGTGCCTACCGCATTACAGCCCACCGCTCGGGTCAGCGCTGCGCATGGCCTCCAGCATACTACAAACACCAGAAAATACTTGCAACTCCTGGACAGACGACAGGGGGGTTCATAAGTCGAGCGGGGTCATATTTTAGGGCCCAACGTGTGGTAGTAGTTGTTCATGGATCACAAACACAGAATTCAGTTCCTAAGGACGGTTTCAATGAGACAACCAACCATGTACTCCTAAATGGCCTCTCACCGCTACCTTTACCAAATCGTGTTGACACACTTAGCTCTCAACCGTAGGACATGTTCACCACATTCCAATTCATCCCCGATGAATCTGACCCGACTCGACTCTAAGCAATAGCAGGCATGACAACAAGCATGAATGAGTAGGCACATCAGAGCTCAAACAACTCCTACTCATGCTAGTGGGTTTCATCTATTTACTATGGCAATGACAAGTCATGCAGAGGAACGGGGTTCAACTACCACAACATGTAACAGTGGAATCGTTGTTGTCCTAATGCAGTAAAAAAAGAGTAGAAGCGAGAGAGTGAGATTGTTTCAGAATGAACAAGGGAGTTTTGCTTGCCTGGCACTTCTGAAGATGATATAGCTCTTCATCGGTGTCATCGAACACATCATCGGAACATACGTCTACCGAGGGGGAACAACCATCGGCAAACAAGAGGGAACACAATCAATGCAATGCAACAATATGATGCATGAGTCTACCGAGGGGGAACAACCATCGGCAAACAAGAGGGAACACAATCAATGCAATGCAACAATATGATGCATGAGTCTACCGAGGGGGAACAACCATCGGCAAACAAGAAGGAACACAATCAATGCAATGCAACAATATGATGCATGAATGTGACATGGCAATATGCTATGATTTGAGCTAATGCAGCTAGCAATGATTTAAATGGAGTTGGTTTGAACACTAAATTCAAATTCAAACTCCATGCATATGTGATCATTCAAATGTCATTTATTTTATTTGTCCAATTCAACAGCTATAAGTTGTTCTAATGTGCATTAGAATGGTACAAATGGATAGATTGGATTTTTCTGATCATTTTTCATATATAGATTATTTCATTCTGAGCTACGGTTTATTTTCTATGATTTTTAGAAGTTTTAAACATTTTCTGAAATTTCCAATTTATTTAGAAATATGAAAATTCCAGTAAATGTATTTATGACATCACCATTGTGCAAGGCTGACATTAGCAGGTTAACTGGGTCGGCTAGGTCAAACCTGACCCGCGGGACCCATTGGTTAGTGACTCAACTAATTAACTGAGTTAATTAGCGCTAAGCTAACCCTAACTAAAAAGTCAGCAGGACTGGGCCCACATGTCAGTGAGTCGATGGGTTAATTAAGTTTAGTTAATAACTTAACCAAAACTTAGCAGGGACGGGGCCCACACATCAGTGACCCAGGGGAGGTCAAACCCCTGGTCAAATGAGGTCACCTCGCCGGCGGCTTGACGCCGGCGATGATAGGCGCGGCAGAGGGACTCGGAAATGAGCCACCGGGCATCATTTTAGCCGCGGTTTGTTGCGTTTGAAAGCATGCTATGGAGCGCATCGAGTGGGGGCGGCGGGACGTGATCGGGTGGCCGGAAAAGTGGCCAACATCGAGGTTCAGCGGCGGCAGCAGCTCGAGCAATATCGGGTGGCGCTACAGAGCACAGGAGGAGGCCTTGCGGGTGTCTACGGCCTCATGAGATCATGCTGAACACAATGGTGTTCTCGGGAATGGCCTGGACCATCCGTGGCTGCGGCTGCATCATCTCCGGCAGCGAGGAGTTCACGACTCCAGCGAAAATATGGCCTAGGGAAGGAAAACAAAGAGGAGAGATGGGGGAAAAGGATCGGGTGCTCACAATGGTTCGGAAGAGAGGCTCAGCGGGCTTGGGGGCGCAGCAAGGTGAGCGCAAGGTCACCGGCGATCTCGGGGCCGGAGGTTGAAGAAGAGGTCGGGGAAGCCGTTGTGGGGCGCATCCGGTCATGTGGAACGGTGGAGACGACGTAGAGGTCAACGTCGGAGGTTCTTGGTGCGTCGAAGAGATGTGTGGTGACCGGTGGCCGCGGTGGTGCTCGTCGGCACCTTGCGAGGCGCTCGGTGGCTGCGCGTGTGAGGGAGCAGAGGAGAGGTAGGGGGTCCTAGGAGAGAGGGGAGAGGTGCAGGGGGTCGAGGGGGAGTGTGTGGCACCCTCGGGTGCCTCAAGCGGCGAGTAGGTAAGCAGGAGGTGGCCGGTGCGTGCCGGCGCGTGGCGGGCACACGCCCTCCTGCCCACTGGCAGGAGGTGGGAGACGATTGGCAGATGTGCCTGGTGGGCTGCTACAGATCCAGGCTAGGTCAGGTAAGCCCAGGTAGGCTTTCCTCTCTCTCTCTTTTATTCTATTTGTTTCTGTTTTCTATTTTAAAATTTGTTTTGAATTTGGTTTGCTAACCAAATTATTTTGCAGCTTCTGTAAATTAATGTGGATGCAATTTGGTTTATCCGAGAGCTCCACAAAATGTTTCAGAATCATTGGAGCAATAAAAATATTTATAGTATTTATTTGCTCCAACTCAAATACATTATTAGTTAAATAAAAAATCCAAAAATGTCCTAGAAATAAATTCGTCATTTTTGGCAGAGGTTTCTACCTTAACCAAAAATCATGAAATTTTCTTGAGGCACTTTGGGTTCATTGAAAATATTTTTAAGTTCAACCTAGTTGAGTTCTTTTGGTGCTAGGGATTGATCACCCCTATTACAAATTCATTTAAACTTAGACACGATGCATGGATGCAAATACAACTATTGGAGGTAAATATTTTAGGGTTGTGACAACTCACCCCCACTAACCAAGAATCCCGTCCCGAGATTCAAGACGTGAGGTAAGAAGACAGAGGGGACACAAGGCCAACACAATCTTCACGATCCAGGTTGCACTTCATAAGGACGTTGATTCGTTGCATCACGTTGATCTTGACATCCTTGCTTTTGAGATCTTCATCCACGTGATGACGATAGAAAGAAACTCTGATGAGGACATCAATACCATTGTTACACCCACAACGCCTACTCCTATACATATTGGACCAATTACTAGAGTTCACGCACGCCAATTGAATTATTAGGAACTTCCGTTTCTTGGTAACGATTCTAATGTTCATAAGACTATGATCCTGCCTAAATTGGATACATTTGTTTTGCTTCCAAATGAAGGGCCTAGCTTGGACAAGAAAGATGAACCTTGGAGCAAGTTCAAGCATGGAGATGATGGCATGCGCAAGGGGAGCAAGAACGGAGTTACAAGTGATGATTCCAGGACTTTGAAGCCACCATAGTGAGTGCATGAAGCCTTGGACGAAATGATGCAGAGCATCCTATGGACATCACCATGTCAAGAGTCCGTTTGGAGAGTGACACGTGCGACATCTACATCACATACCCAAAGGTGAATCGTCTCCTTTACACGTGCTCACTTGACCCCTTCGAGGATGGTATACTACTGTTGGGGAACGCAGTAATTTCAAAAAAATTCCTACGCACACGCAAGATCATGGTGATGCATAGCAACGAGAGGGGAGAGTGTTGTCTACGTACCCACGCAGACCGACTGCGGAAGCGTTGACGCAACATAGAGGAAGTAGTCGTACGTCTTCCCGGTCCAACCGATCCAAGCACCGTTACTCTGGCACCTCTGAGTTCTTAGCACACGTACAGCTCGATGACGATCCCCGGGCTCTGATCCAGCAAAGCTTCGGGGAGGAGTTCCGTCAGCACGACGGCGTGGTGACGATCTTGATGTTCTACTGTCGCAGGGCTTCGCCTAAGCACCGATACAATATGATCGAGGTGGAATATGGTGGCAGGGGGCACCGCACACGGCTAAGGAACGATCTCAAGGATCAACTTGTGTGTCTAGAGGTGCCCCCCTGCCCCCGTATATAAAGGATCCAAGGGGGAGGGGGCCGCCGGCCAGGAGGAGGGCGCAGGAGGAGTCCTACTCCTACCGGGAGTAGGACTCCCCCCCCAATCCTAGTTGGAATAGGATTCCCCGAGGGGGAAAGAGAGAGAGGGGGGCCGGCCACCTCTCCTTGTCCTAATAGGACTAGGGGAAGGGGGAGGCGCGCGGCCTACCTTGGGCTGCCCCTTTCGCCTTTCCACTAAAGCCCACTAAGGCCCATACAGCTCCCGGGGGGTTCCGGTAACCTCCCGGTACTCCGGTAAAATCTCGATTTCACCCGGAACACTTCCGATATCCAAACATAGGCTTCCAATATATCAATCTTTATGTCTCGACCATTTCGAGACTCCTCATCATGTCCGTGATCACATCCGGGACTCCGAACTAACTTCGGTACATCAAAATGCATAAACTCATAATAACTGTCATCGTAACGTTAAGCGTGCGGACCCTATGGTTCGAGAATAATGCAGACATGACTGAGACACATCTCCGGTCAATAACCAATAGCAGGACCTGGATGCCCATATTGGCTCCTACATATTCTATGAAGATCTTTATCAGTCAGACCGCATAACAACATACGTTGTTCCCTTTGTCATCGGTATATTACTTGCCCGAGATTCGATCGTCGGTATCCAATACCTAGTTCAATCTCGCTACCGGCAAGTCTCTTTACTCGTTCCGTAATACATCATCTCACAACTAACACATTAGTTGTAATGCTTGCAAGGCTTATGTGATGTGCATTACCGAGAGGGCCCAGAGATACCTCTCCGACAATCGGAGTGACAAATCCTAATCTCGAAATATGCCAACCCAACATGTACCTTTGGAGACACCTGTAATGCTCCTTTATAATCACCCAGTTACGTTGTGACGTTTGGTAGCACCCAAAGTGTTCCTCTGGCAAACGGGAGTTGCATAATCTCATAGTCATAGGAACATGTATAAGTCATGAAGAAAGCAATAGCAACATACTAAACGATCGGGTGCTAAGCTAATGGAATGGGTCATGTCAATCAATCATTCAACTAATGATGTGACCTCATTAATCAAATAACAACACTTTGTTTATGGTTAGGAAACATAACCATCTTTGATTAACGAGCTAGTCAAGTAGAGGCATACTAGTGACACTCTGTTTGTCTATGTATTCACACATGTATTATATTTCCGGTTAATACAATTGTAGCATGAATAATAAACATTTATCATGATATAAGGAAATAAATAATAACTTTATTATTGCCTCTAGGGCATATTTCCTTCAGTCTCCCACTGGCACTAGAGTCAATAATCTAGATTACACAGTAATGATTCTAACACCCATGGAGCCTTGGTGCTGATCATGTTTTGCTCGTGGAAGAGGCTTAGTCAACGGATCTGCAACATTCAGATCCGTATGTATCTTGCAAATCTCTATGTCTCCCACCTGGACTAGATCCCGGATGGAATTGAAGCGTCTCTTGATGTGCTTGGTTCTCTTGTGAAATCTGGATTCCTTTGCCAAGGCAATTGCACCAGTATTGTCACAGAAGATTTTCATTGGACCAGATGCACTAGGTATGACACCTAGATCGGATATGAACTCCTTCATCCAGACTCCTTCGTTCGCTGCTTCCGAAGCAGCTATGTACTCCGCTTCACATGTAGATCCCACTACGACGCTTTGTTTAGAACTGCACCAACTGACAGCTCCACCGTTTAATGTAAACACGTATCCAGTTTGCGATTTAGAACCGTCCGGATCAGTGTCAAAGCTCGCATCAACGTAACCCTTTACGATGAGCTCTTTGTCACCTCCATATACAAGAAACATATCCTTAGTCCTTTTCAGGTATTTCAGGATGTTCTTGACCGCTGTCCAGTGATCCACTCCTGGATTACTTTGGTACCTCCCTGCTAAACTTATAGCAAGGCACACATCAGGTCTGGTACACAGCATTGCATACATGATAGAGCCTATGGCTGAAGCATAGGGAACATCTTTCATTTTCTCTCTATCTTCTGCAGTGGTCGGGCATTGAGTCTGACTCAACTTCACACCTTGTAACACAGGCAAGAACCCTTTCTTTGCTTGATCCATTTTGAACTTCTTCAAAATCTTGTCAAGGTATGTGCTTTGTGAAAGTCCAATTAAGCGTCTTGATCTATCTCTATAGATCTTTATGCCTAATATGTAAGCAGCTTCACCGAGGTCTTTCATTGAAAAACTCTTATTCAAGTATCCCTTTATGCTATCCAGAAATTCTATATCATTTCCAATTAGTAATATGTCATCCACATATAATATCAGAAATGCTACAGAGCTCCCACTCACTTTCTTGTAAATACAGGCTTCTCCGAAAGTCTGTATAAAACCAAATGCTTTGATCATACTATCAAAGCGTTTATTCCAACTCCGAGAGGCTTGCACCAGTCCATAAATGGATCGCTGGAGCTTGCACACTTTGTTAGCTCCCTTTGGATCGACAAAACCTTCTGGTTGCATCATATACAACTTTTCTTCCAAAAGTCCATTCAGGAATGCAGTTTTGACATCCATTTGCCAAATTTCATAATCATAAATGCGGCAATTTCTAACATGATTCGGACAGATTTAAGCATCGCTACGGGTGCGAAGGTCTCATCGTAGTCAACCCCTTGAACTTGTCGAAAACCTTTTGCGACAAGTCGAGCTTTGTAGACAGTAATATTACCGTCAGCGTCAGTCTTCTTCTTGAAGATTCATTTATTCTCAATCGCTTGCCGATCATCGGGCAAGTCAACCAAAGTCCATACTTTGTTATCATACATGGATCCCATCTCAGATTTCATGGCTTCAAGCCATTTTGCGGAATCTGGGCTCACCATCGCTTCTTCATAGTTCGTAGGTTCATCATGATCTAGTAGCATGACTTCCAGAACAGGATTACCGTACCACTCTGGCACGGATCTCACTCTGGTTGATCTACGAGGTTCAGTAGTATCTTGATCTGAAGTTTCATGATCATTATCATTAGCTTCCTCACTAACTGGTGTAGGTATCACTGAAACAGTTTTCTGTGATGTACTACTTTCCAGTAAGGGAGCAGGTACAGTTACCTCGTCAAGTTCTACTTTCCTCCCACTCACTTCTTTCGAGAGAAACTCCTTCTCTAGAAAGTTTCCGAATTTAGCAACAAAAGTCTTGCCTTCGGATCTGTGATAGAAGGTGTATCCAATAGTTTCCTTTGGATATCCTATGAAGACACATTTCTCCGATTTGGGTTCGAGCTTATCAGGTTGAAGCTTTTTCACATAAGCATCGCAGCCCCAAACTTTCAAAAACGACAACTTTAGTTTCTTGCCAAACCACAGTTCATAAGGCGTCGTCTCAACGGATTTTGATGGTGCCCTATTTAACGTGAATGCGGCCGTCTCTAGAGCGTATCCCCAAAATGATAGCGGTAAATCAGTAAGAGACATCATAGATCGCACCATATCTAGTAAAGTACGATTACGACGTTCGGACACACCATTACGCTGTGGTGTTCCGGGTGGCGTGAGTTGCGAAACTATTCCACAATTTTTCAAATGTACACCAAACTCGTAACTCAAATATTCTCCTCCACGATCAGATCATAGAAACTTTATTTTCTTGTTACGATGATTTTCAACTTCACTCTGAAATTCTTTGAACTTTTCAAATGTTTCAGACTTGTGTTTCATTAAGTAGATATACCCATATCTGCTTAAGTCATCTGTGAAGGTGAGAAAATAACGATATCCGCCACGAGCCTCAATATTCATCGGACCACATACATCTGTATGTACGATTTCCAACAAATCTGTTGCTCTCTCGATAGTACCGGAGAACGGTGTTTTAGTCATCTTGCCCATGAGGCATGGTTCGCAAGTACCAAGTGATTCATAATCAAGTGGTTCTAAAAGTCCATCAGTATGGAGTTTCTTCATGCGCTTTACACCGATATGACCTAAACTACAGTGCCACAAATAAGTTGCACTATCATTATCAACTCTGCATCTTTTGGCTTCAACATTATGAATATGTGTATTACTACTATCGAGATTCAATAAGAATAGACCACTCTTCAAGGGTGCATGACCATAAAAGATATTACTCATATAAATAGAACAACCATTATTCTCTGATTTAAATGAATAACCGTCTCGCATTAAACAAGATCCAGATATAATGTTCATGCTCAACGCTGGCACCAAATAACAATTATTTAGGTCTAATACTAATCCCGAAGGTAGATGTAGAGGTAGTGTGCCGACCGTGATCACATCGACTTTGGAACCGTTTCCCACGCGCATCGTCACCTCGTCCTTAGCCAATCTTCGCTTAATCCATAGTCCCTATTTCGAGTTGCAAATATTAGCAACAGAACCAGTATCAAATACCCAGGTGTTACTGCGAGCATTGGTAAGGTACACATCAATAACATGTATATCACATATACCTTTGTTCACCTTGCCATCCTTCTTATCCGCCAAATACTTGGGGCAGTTCCGCTTCCAGTGACCAGTCTGCTTGCAGTAGAAGCACTCAGTTTCAGGCTTAGGTCCAGACTTGGGTTTCTTCTCTTGAGCAGCAACTTGCTTGCCATTCTTCTTGAAGTTCCCCTTCTTCTTCCCTTTTCCCCTTTTCTTGAAACTAGTGGTCTTATTGACCATCAACACTTGATGCTCCTTCTTGATTTCTACCTCCGCAGCTTTCAGCATTGCGAAGAGCTCGGGAATAGTCTTGTTCATCCCTTGCATATTATAGTTCATCACGAAGCTCTTGTAGCTTGGTGGTAGTGATTGAAGAATTCTGTCAATGACGCAATCATCTGGAAGATTAACTCCCAATTGAATCAAGTGATTATTATACCCAGACATTTTGAGTATATGCTCACTGACAGAACTGTTCTCCTCCATCTTGCAGCTATAGAACTTATTGGAGACTTCATATCTCTCAATCCGGGCATTTGCTTGAAATATTAACTTCAACTCCTGGAACATCTCATATGCTCCATGACGTTCAAAACGTCGTTGAAGTCCCGATTCTAAGCCGTAAAGCATGGCACACTGAACTATCGAGTAGTCATCAGCTTTGCTCTGCCAAACGTTCGTAACATCTGGTGTTGCTCCAGCAGCAGGCCTGGCACCCAGCGGTGCTTCCAGGACGTAATTCTTTTGTGCAGCAATGAGGATAATCCTCAAGTTACGGACCCAGTCCGTGTAATTGCTACCATCATCTTTCAACTTTGCTTTCTCAAGGAACGCATTAAAATTCAACGGAACAACAGCACGAGCCATCTATCTACAATCAATATAAACAAGCAAGATACTATCAGGGACTAAGTTCATGATAAATTTAAGTTCAATTAATCATATTACTTAAGAACTCCCACTTAGATAGACATCCCTCTAATCCTCTAAGTGATCACGTGATCCAAATCAACTAAACCATGTCCGATCATCACGTGAGATGGAGTAGTTTCATTGGTGAACATCACTATGTTGATCATATCTACTATATGATTCATGCTCGACCTTTCGGTCTCCGTGTTCCGGGGCCATATCTGTATATGCTTGGCTCGTCAAGTATAACCTGAGTATTCCGCGTGTGCAACTGTTTTGCACCCGTTGTATTTGAACGTAGAGCCTATCACACCCGATCATCACGTGGTGTCTCAGCACGAAGAACTTTCGCAACGGTGCATACTCAGGGAGAACACTTCTTGATAATTTAGTGAGAGATCATCTTATAATGCTACCATCAATCAAAGCAAGATAAGATGCATAAAAGATAAACATCACATGCAATCAATATAAGTGATATGATATGGCCATCATCATCTTGTGCCTGTGATCTCCATCTCTGAAGCGCCGTCATGATCACCATCATGATCACCATCGTCATCGGCGCGACACCTTGATCTCCATCGTAGCATCGTTGTCGTCTCGCCAATCTTATGCTTCTACGACTATCACTACCGCTTAGTAATAAAGTAAAGCATTACATCGTGATTGCATTGCATACAATAAAGCGACAACCATATGGCTCCTGCTAGTTGCCGATAACTCGGTTACAAAACATGATCATCTCATACAATAAAATTTAGCATCATGTCTTGGCCATATCACATCACAACATGCCCTGCAAAAACAAGTTAGACGTCCTCTACTTTGTTGTTGCATGCTTTACGTGGCTGCTACGGGCTTAAGTAAGAACCAATCTCACCTACGCATCAAAACCACAACGATAGTTTGTCAAATAGACTCCGTTTTAACCTTCGCAAGGACCGGGCGTAGCCACACTCGGTTCAACTAAAGTTGGAGAGACAGTCGCCCGCAAGCCACCTATGTGCAAAGCACGTCGGGAGAACCGGTCTCGCGTAAGCGTACGCGTAATGTTGGTCCGGGTCGTCTCGCCCAGCAATACCGCCGAACCAAAGTATGACATGCAGGTAGGCAGTATGACTTATATCGCCCACAACTCACTTGTGTTCTACTCGTGCATATAACATCAAACCATAAAACCTAGGCTCTGATACCACTGTTGGGGAACGCAGTAATTTAAAAAAATTTCCTACGCACACGCAAGATCATGGTGATGCATAGCAACGAGAGGGGAGAGTGTTGTCTACGTACCCACGCAGACCGACTGCGGAAGCGTTGACGCAACGTAGAGGAAGTAGTCGTACGTCTTCCCGATCCGACCGATCCAAGCACCATTACTCCGGCACCTCCGAGTTCTTAGCACACGTACAGCTCGATGACGATCCCCGGGCTCCGATCCAGCAAAGCGTCGGGGAGGAGTTCCGTCAGCACGACGGCGTGGTGACGATCTTGATGTTCTACTGTCGCAGGGCTTCGCCTAAGCACCGATACAATATGATCGAGGTGGAATATGGTGGCAGGGGGCACCGCACACGGCTAAGGAACGATCTCAAGGATCAACTTGTGTGTCTAGAGGTGCCCCCCTGCCCCCGTATATAAAGGATCCAAGGGGGAGGGGGCGGCCGGCCAGGAGGAGGGCGCAGGAGGAGTCCTACTCCTACCGGGAGTAGGACTCCCCCCCCCCAATCCTAGTTGGAATAGGATTCCCCGAGGGGGAAAGAGAGAGAGGGGGGCCGGCCACCTCTCCTTGTCCTAATAGGACTAGGGGAGGGGGGAGGCGCGCGGCCTACCTTGGGCTGCCCCTTTCTCCTTTCCACTAAAGCCCACTAAGGCCCATACAGCTCCCGGGGGGTTCTGGTAACCTCCCGGTACTCCGGTAAAATCTCGATTTCACCCGGAACACTTCCGATATCCAAACATAGGCTTCCAATATATCAATCTTTATGTCTCGACCATTTCGAGACTCCTCGTCATGTCCGTGATCACATCCGGGACTCCGAACTAACTTCGGTACATCAAAATGCATAAACTCATAATAACTGTCATCGTAACGTTAAGCGTGCGGACCCTACGGTTCAAGAACAATGCAGACATGACTGAGACACATCTCCGGTCAATAACCAATAGCGGGACCTGGATGCCCATATTGGCTCCTACATATTCTACGAAGATCTTTATCGGTCAGACCGCATAACAACATATGTTGTTCCCTTTGTCATCGGTATATTACTTGCCCGAGATTCGATCGTCGGTATCCAATACCTAGTTCAATCTCGTTACCGGCAAGTCTCTTTACTCGTTTCGTAATACATCATCTCACAACTAACACATTAGTTGTAATGCTTGCAAGGCTTATGTGATGTGCATTACCGAGAGGGCCCAGAGATACCTCTCCGACAATCGGAGTGACAAATCCTAATCTCGAAATATGCCAACCTAACATGTACCTTTGGAGACACCTGTAATGCTCCTTTATAATCACCCAGTTACGTTGTGACGTTTGGTAGCACCCAAAGTGTTCCTCCGGCAAATGGGAGTTGCATAATCTCATAGTCATAGGAACATGTATAAGTCATGAAGAAAGCAATAGCAACATACTAAATGATCGGGTGCTAAGCTAATGGAATGGGTCATGTCAATCAGATCATTCAACTAATGATGTGACCTCGTTAATCAAATAACAACACTTTGTTTATGGTTAGGAAACATAACCATCTTTGATTAACGAGCTAGTCAAGTAGAGGCATACTAGTGACACTCTGTTTGTCTATGTATTCACACATGTATTATGTTTCCGGTTAATACAATTCTAGCATGAATAATAAATATTTATCATGATATAAGGAAATAAATAATAACTTTATTATTGCCTCTAGGGCATATTTCCTTCAACTACTTGACACTCTACTCGTGTGCATGCATAGGTATTGTCGGAACACTACGGACGAGGAGGAGGAGCGCAAGCGCCAAGGAACAACTACACCATCCGCGAGGGAAGCCTGGAAGCGACGAAGGAAGAAGACGGAGCTGCTGAAGCTACAACGGCCGGACATCCGGGCTAGAGGCCAGACATCCGGCGCCTGTGCAGCCACCCAACTGTTGCACCAACAGTCGGCCGAACAAGCCTGAGCGGCCGGACATCCGGTGCCAACCCCGGACATCCGGCGCCTCCCGACAGCCCGGACATCCGGCATCTCCCCCGGAAATCCAGCACTGACATATCCAGAGAGCAGCTGAACCTCCACTTTAGGCTGGACATCCGACCGCGATCCCGGACATCCGGCTCGTCTCGAAGGCTCGGACATCCGGTCCCCAGCCCGGACGTCCGGCACCTGCGTGTGCCTAACCGAGCTGAAGGCCCACGTATCCCCTCCTCACTTACCCCTTCATGGCCCTAGACTATATATACTCCTCCACCTCCTTCTAGTTAGGGTCAGCGTTGTTATAGCTTAATTGAGAAATAGAGCGTCGCTCATCCATACGGATCTACTCCACGAGAGAGTCGCGGCCTCTCTTCGAAGAAGATCCTCTTGGATTCAAGACCTCATCGTGGAGAAGACCATCAAGACATCCTCACGGAGAAGAACCGGTTACCCTATGTATCGTCCTTTGTTGGATTCGGATCTTGTATATCTTTGTGTTTCGAGGATCTAGCATACGTGTGACCATATCTTGTTGGTTTTACTGTTCCTCTCGTGTTTCCCCTCGTGATTCCCCTCGTTTTTCCCCTCGTGTTCTTCGTGTTCTTCGTGGGATCCGATCCTTTCTTGAAAGATCAGCCGTATAGGGTTCCACCCTACATCATCTTGGTATCATGAGCCACATTGATCACGATTTCGGAGTCTCCCCTTTGTTTTCTAGCCTAATTTTGTTGATTTCGTCCTAAATTCGAAAATTCCCCACCTAAAATAGCCCCAAATTTTTTTTGTGATTTTTTTGTTTGATGATGTTTTGGTGGATTTGATCCATGGATTTGCTTGGTTTCAAGTGGATCTAGCATATCCCCAAGTTCCCCCACTTTCCATCCATGAAATCTCATCAATTATGCCCTTGGAATCATCAATTTCCACCCCCAATTCGAAAATTTTCGCCCCAAACGAGATCTGGAATCGTCGGGCCGAACATCCGGGCCATCGGGCCAGACATCTGGGTCCCCGGCCGGACATCCGGTCCCTGGAATGCAAAATCCGCACGGCCCTGGACATACACCCCCGGAAATTCGGCCCGAGCCCCGAATATCCGGCCCCTCGCATTTCAGCTTTTGGTGTTTCACCGTTTTGACCATAACTTATTCATCCGGAGTCCGTTTTTGATGTTCTTTAGCTCATTTTGAAGCTCTTGACATCCCCCATCCCACAAAAATACCACCATCACCATTGAACTCCATAAAATTTTTGGAACTTTGGCATCTTTGCCTAGGGCTTCCACCATATCATCCGCATAACCACCACCGACTTCCGCAACCTAACCCAATTTGTTCCCCATAGCATTAGTGGTTGTTTGAGTTGTGATTTGCGTATCCTAAGGTGTTTAGGCTTCTTAGGGACGATTGCTTCTTCATCAACCACCACCACCACCATAACTTCCGCATAGGCTTGCCCACCATACACTTCCACCACCCCAACTTAACCCAATTTTGTTTGTGTTGTGAGTTGTATCTCCTAAGGTGTTTCGGCTACTTAGGGACCGTGCTTACAACTCCGACACCGTGAATAGTCCACCACCTTACCCTCCACTTCCGCATTGCGTCTCAAAACCCACCATTGCACTTCCGCAACCACTACCGCATCCCGCTACCACCATTTAACATTTGAGATTTTGAGTTCGCGGTTTTTCTGTTTCCTAGGTGTTTCGGCTACTTAGGGACGAGTCTCCATCATCTTGATATCTCCATCAAGATCACTGCCACTCATCATCGTCTCGAACGGTAACCTCCATATCATCTTGGTATCGTGGTATCCCTGCATTGTATATTCCCTTGCCATTGCATTGTTAACCCCTAGCCCATTTTGCGCCACTTGCCTATCGAGACTAGCCATTTGAGTATTGCCGACAACGTTACTTGTGCACATTAGTGATCTACACCATACATTGCATATATACCATATATTGGTATCATATCATCCCTTGTGTCACAAGATTGTTCCCGTATATTCCCAATTGCTATCTTGGTTTGTGCATTTCGCATTGTGGCCATATAAAAAAATAAAAAAGAATAAGCTTTTAAGCAAAGAAAAAGAGTGAACAAAGAGCTTGTAAGCAAGTGCCATAGCATCATACCACATTGCATAAGACTGTCATATCCGATCATCTTGGATCATACCACCAGAACATCATATACATAGCATACATGGGATAGAAGTCGTTGCATTTTTGTCTCCTATAGGTTGTGCACAAGTGTCATATCCGCCTATTGAGCAATCGCGCTAGCGTCTCTCTAGAGTTGTGCAACAAGAGCATTTTCCGTGGATTCCACATTTTGAGCTCATTCCTTGGTTGCACGACCCAATTTATCTATCCATGTGTGCATCTCCGTGTGTCATTCATTGCTATAGGTCTACTTGTTTCACTTGCAAATTTGTGAATCTCTTTCAACATTATGGACTCTTGCTAACATTTTGCATTAAATTTTTGTGCCACTATCCTTACCGAGCTCCACCATAAGCCTTATTTGTTTAGGTGTGAGAAACCGATAAGAATTGGTTCCAATTGTGCTATTTCCTTGTTACATCATTGAGTGATCATTGATCCATCTTCAACATCAGTCAAGGTACATTTGGTATAATTCTTCTCCTTTCTCCACTTACATTTGCTCGAGTCTTGTGATGGATAGGCACGGCATTGCAATTCGGCCATGAACAAGTCCAACGATGCCAAGATGCAAGCTAAAATGGAGGAGATCAAAGCCTTCATCACATCCTACAAGTGGTATTCCTCATCTTCGAGAAGACGCTCAAGAGCACATGCCTCCAAGCTACCATCTCCGGCAACATCACATCGGCATCGACACCATCACCAACAAGGACGTGAAGGTCAAGAGCTCAACACCAACAACCGCGCAACGACTTCACCATCTCCTTTGGCATCTTCGCCAAGCGACTTCAAGGCATCTTCACATGTGGACATACGACATCTTCGCCCACAAGAACTTCAAGAGAAGCTCCCCAAGCTCAAGTATGTGACTTCCACGAGCTACTACGACCTCGACACCGACCATGAGATTCCTTTCTATGGGACTCTAGAACCCGAGGAGTATCTCGAGTGGGAGCGTTTGATGGTCGACTATCTCAAGCTACATCAAGTTCCTCTGATGTAGGGTAGAACCCTAATCGGCCGATCTTTCACAAAAGGAGCGGATCCCCTGATGAACACCAAGAACACGATGGGTGTCAGGGATATACCCCGCGGCGTAACCCGGCCGGAAGCATAACCCGGTGCGACTTGGCGATTCATCGGCAACCCGCACTAGCCAGACGGTTTACAAGCAAGCTGACTGAACATTATGATTGACTGGTAACCCGGCGGGTGGGAAAGACGGATGACAAGGCCCAAGGCCCAGAAGGCCGGTTTATGTTAATGGTGGTCCAGTTTAAGAGGAAAGGTGTAAGGAATATTTCCCTTACAAGGAGTCAAGATCTGGACTTGTATCCGGTTTGTTTTAGAAGATAGACTAGTCCTAATCCTAATAGGACTCCACATGTAACCCGCCCCTTCAACATATATAAGAAGGGGCAGGGCTCCCCAAAGGGGGAGATAAAAAAATAAAACAATCTCTAGGACTAGACATAACTAGGAGAGCCGGTTTACGGCGACTCTCTCATGAGCATAATGAGATCTAGCCACAAACAGCATGTAGGGCTATTACCGGACGATCTTTCCCGGGGCCCGAAGCTGTCTAAATCCTTGTCTTGTGTTGCGTCTCTCGATTCCACTCAACTCCTCTCAAGCTACCATATAGACACGTTGGCCTCACGACTAAGTCCTCACACTAGGCCATCTGCCGTGACAACTCCATGACAGTTGGCGCCCACCGTGGGGCCTGCGCATGGTGGTGTTGAGTTCTTGGAGGGCACTATCCCAGGGATCGAGAAGCTCCGTCCGGCTTATAGAAAAAGTTCCGGCCAGTTCGTCGGAGAGTTCCAGCTGGCTCGCCGAAAAAGTTCCTCCAGGCTCATCGAAAAGTTCCGCCGGCTCATGGGAAGGTTCTAGCCAGATTATTGAAAAGTTCCGAGCACTTCGACATAAGGTTCCGTCTGAATCACCAAAAGGTTCGAATCGCCTCGACGAAAAGTTCTGTGCGAATCGCCAAAGGGTTCCAGCCGAATCGCCGAAAAGTTTTGTCCGAGTCGATAAAGAGTTCTGACCTAGATTATGAAAAAGGTTCCGGCCGGATTATCAAGAGGTTCCGGTTCAAAAGTTCTGGATTATCAAAAGTTCTGGATGGATAATCAAAAGGTTACGGTTCAAAAGTTCCGGATTATCAAAAGTTCCCGCCGGATTGTCAAGAAGTTCCGGTTCCAGAAATTCTGGCTCAACAAGTTCCTGCCGGGTTATGTGGAGACCTCAGGCACTAGAAGACACAGAACCAATCAACTCTCCTGTCAAAAACAAAAGCAGCACTATCCATTATCAAGTGCCAGCATCCGACAAAAAAATACCAAGTATTATTTTTCCTATGTATTTTATCAGTACATGTTAATTCAT
The DNA here is from genome assembly GCF_018294505.1 of Triticum aestivum. Taxonomy (NCBI): domain Eukaryota; kingdom Viridiplantae; phylum Streptophyta; class Magnoliopsida; order Poales; family Poaceae; genus Triticum; species Triticum aestivum. The sequence continues at coordinate 351,620,097 of NC_057797.1, read as the reverse complement.
CCGACCATAATTACTCTGGTCTGTAATGTCTTTACGTAGGGCAACTATTAAAAAAGGGGGGTGGGAGTATACCACGGATGCATGTTCGGCTGTGCCGCACGGCTTCACGGACAGGCTTGTCATGGTCCGGTTTACATCAACGCGCCGGCCGACTCGCCCGTCCGCGCCGCATTACAGCACCACAGATGACTCGCCCACCCGCCCTTGCGACCGGTTCACACGTCTGCATCAGCTTACAATGAGGAGGACAATTTGTTCGTCTACACCGGCTTATAAACGCTGTGGCCGATTCATGTGTCTGCTCCCACGACCGATTCACCCGTGAGGGATCTCAGTTTCACCTAGTGATTGATACGTCTCCAACATATATGTAATTTTTGATTGCTCCATGATATAGTATTTACTGTTTTGAATGTTTATGGGCTTTATTATACACTTTTATATCATTTTTGGGACTAACCTATTAACCCAGAGCCCAGTGCCAATTTCTGTTTTTACCCTGTTTTAGGTTTCAAAGAAAAGGAAAACCAAACGGAGTCCAATTGATCTGAAACTTCACGGAACTCATTTTTGGAAGGAAAGAAGCCTAGAAGACTTGGAGTGCACGTCGGGGGACCTTCGAGGAGGCCACGAGGTAGGAGGGCGCGCCCACCCCCCTCGTGAGCCCCTCGTGGCCCCCTGACGTACTTCTTCCGCCTATATATCTCCATATACCCTAAAAAAACCTGTGAGCAGAATATATCGGGAGTTCCGCCGCCAGAAGCCTCCGTAGCCACCGAAAGCCAATCTAGACCCGTTCCGGCACCCTGCTGGAGGGGGCAATTCTTCTCCGGTGGCCATCTTCATCATCCCGATGCTCTCCAAGATGAGGAGGGAGTAGTTCTCCCTCGGGGCTGAGGGTATGTACCAGTAGCTATGTGTTTGATCTCTCTCTCTCTCTCGTGTTCTTGAGGTGGTACGATCTTGATGTATCGCGAGCTTTGCTATTATATTTGGATCCTATGATGTTTCTTCCCCCCTCTACTCTCTTGTAATGAATTGAGTTTCCCCTTTGAAGTTATCTTATCAGATTGAGTCTTTATAGATTTGAGAACACTTGATGTATGTCTTGCCGTGCGTATCTGTGGTGACCATGGGATACCACATGATTCACTTGATGTATGTTTTGGTGATCAACTTGCGGGTTCCGCCCATGAACCTATGCATAGGGGTTGGCACACATTTTCGTCGTGATTCTCCGATAGAACTTTGGGGCACTCTTTGAGGTCCTATGTGTTGGTTGAATAGATGAATCTGAGATTGTGTGATGCATATCGTATAATCATGCCCACGGATACTTGAGGTGACATTGGAGTATCTAGGTGACATTAAGGTTTTCGTTGATTTGTGTCTTAAGGTGTTATTCTAGTACGAACTCTAGGGTTGTTTGTGACACTTATAGGAATAGCCCAACGGATTGATTGAAAAGAATAACTTTGAGGTGGTTTTGTACCCTACCATAATCTCTTCGTTCGTTCTCCGCTATTAGTGACGTTGGAGTGACTCTTTGTTGCATGTTGAGGGATAGTTATGTGATCCAATTATGTTAGTATTGTTGAGAGGACTTGCACTAGTGAAAGTATGAACCCTAGGTCTTGTTTACTATCATTGCAATACCATTTACGCTCTCTTTTACCATTAGTTACCTTGCTGTTTTATAATTTCAGATTACAAATAGCTTTATCTACTATCCATATACCACTTGTATCACCATCTCTTCGCCGAACTAGTGCACCTATACAATTTACCATTGTATTGGGTGTGTTGGGGACACAAGAGACTCTTTGTTATTTGGTTGCAAGTTTGTTTGAGAGAGACCATCTTCATCCTACGCCTCCTACGGATTGATAAACCTTAGGTCATCCACTTGAGGGAAATTTGCTACTATCCTACAAACCTCTGCAGTTGGAGGCCCAACAACGTCTACAAGAAGAAGGTTGTGTAGTAGACATCAAGCTCTTTTCTGGCGCCGTTTCCTGGGAGGTGAGTGCTTGAAGGTATATCTTTAGATCTTGCAATTGAGTCTTTTAGTTTCTTGTTTTATCACTAGTTTAGTTTATAAAATAAAACTATAAAAAATGGAATTGAGTTTGTCTCATACGCTTCACCTTTTTAATATCTTTCGTGAGTATGATGGAAAGCATAATTGTGCTCAAGTGCTAGAAGAAGAAATCTATAAAACGTTTGGCACTAAATATTTTAATGATGAGCATGATTGCAATGTTGTTAGTACGAATTCTTTGAATATCCATGATACTAATGATGATTGCACTAGTTATGATGAAAATGTCTCCTATAAACATTTCAATTTTTGTGGAGTGCATTGGGTTTGTAAGTACACACCAAATAGGGAAGATAGATATTGCAAGAGGCATAAGTACTTAGAAACTGAACTGTTGCAAGAAATTCATGATGATTGTGCTGAAAAAATCAGTATTTTTCACGCCCCTTGTGAACTTTGCAATGAACATGGTCATTTAAATCTCCAATGCAAATTGTTTCATGACTGAATCGTATCCAAAAATTGTGATAATTTGATTACCCTTGAGCATCATAAAGAGCTTAGTCTTCTTTTGGGGTATGAGGAAATGAAACGTATAACTAAGGATATTCCAAAATTTGCCCTTGATAAAGTTCTTCATTTTGATCAAGAGAAAATTTATATGTATTGTGCGGTGAATTGCATTGAAAATCCTTATACTTCCAATTACATAAAGAAAAGAAAACAAATAGAGGATGAAGAGAATACTAATGAAAGGGAAGAGACTTCCCAATATCCTCCTATTATTTCTTATGATGAATCAGGTAACGAGGAGGAGCCTCCTATTCAACCAATCTCATTAATAAGGAGCTCCAAAAAGAAGATTGAACCCACACATGATGTGGTGAAGAAAAAGAAAAGAAAAAGGAAGAGAGGTAAAAAGATATCTCTCCCAAATAGTGATGCTCCTATTACTATTGCGCCTCATGAAAATATAACTATGGAAGATAATGATACTTCTTATGATCTTGAAAATCTTTTTGGCACTTGCTTGGAAGAATATGATAATTGTTGTACTATTGGTGCTATCCATACTATTAATGATGAGAGTGATTATGCTTATAATATGAAAAGGCCCAAGCTTGGGGATGCTATGTTTGATGAAGATGATGTTTTTGAGAATATATTTGATGCAATTAATGTTTGTCCCAAGCTTGGGGATGCTACGCTTAATGAAGACGATATTTTTAGTCTCCCAAGTTTTGATATGCAAATTTATAATGATGACAACATGCCTCCTACTTATGATAATTATTGTGATGATACATATGCTATAAAAAGTAGTGATTATATTTATAAAACTTGTCATGATTATGATTACCCCTTCTCTGAACATTACTCTTTTAATGTGGAAATAATTTATTGTATTCAAGTCTCTTATGATACTCCCACTATTCCGAATGAGAAGAATTTTGCTTATGTGGAGAGTAGTGAATTTTCTATGCTTGTAGTTCATGAAAAAAATGCTTTAGGTGCTGGTTATATTGTTGAGTTCATTCATGATGCTACTGAAAATTATTATGAGGGAGGAATATATGCTTGTAGGAATTGCAATAATATCAAGTTTCCTCTCTATGTGCTTAAAATTTTGAAGTTATGCTTGTTTTACCTTCCTATGCAAGTTGATTCTTGTTCCCATAAGTTGTTTGCTCACAAAATCCCTATGCATAGGAAGTGGGTTAGACTTAAATGTGCTATTCATATTCTTCATGATGCTCTCTTTATGTTACAATTCTTATCCTTCATGTGAGCATCATTGAAATCATCATGCCTAGCTAGGGGCGTTAAACGATAGCGCTTGTTGGGAGGCAACCCAACTTTATTTTTGTTCCTTGCTTTTTGCTGATGTTTAGTAACAAATAATGCATCTAGCCTCTGTTTATATGTGGTTTTATGCTTTTAATTAGTGTTTGTGCCAAGTAGAACATTTGGGCAGACTTGGGGAGAGTCTTGTTGATCATGCTGTAAAAAACAGAAACTTTAGCGCTCACGAGAATTTCTAACATTTTTATTTTAAGAGTTATATTTAGTTAATTATTTTTGAAACTTATTAATAGACAAATTCCTCATGTCCAGCAATTTATTTGAGAATTTTATGAGTTCCATAAGTATACGTTTGATTCAGATTACTACGAACTATTCTGTTTTTGACAGATTCTGTTTTTCATGTGTTGTTTACATATTTTGATGAATCTATGGCTAGTCAAATAGTTTATAAACCATAGAGAAGTTGGAATACAGTAGGTTTAACACCAATATAAATAAATAATGAGTTCATTACAGTACCTTGAAGTGATGATTTATTTTCTTATACTAACAGAGCTTACGAGTTTTCTGTTAAGTTTTGTGTTGTGAAGTTTTTAAGTTTTCGGTAAGGGTTCAATGGACTATGGAATAAGGAGTGGAAAGAGCCTAATCTTGGGGATGACCAAGGCACCCCAAGGTAATATTCAAGGATAGCCAAGAGCCTAAGCTTGGGGATGCCCCGGAAGGCATCCCCTCTTTCGTCTTCGTTCATCGGTAAGTTTACTTGGAGCTATATTTTTATTTGCCACATGATATATGTTTTGCTTGGAGAGTCAATTTATTTTGTTAAGATTTGCTTGATGTTATTTAGAACAATGTTTTGCATCTTTTATTTCAATAAAAGTGGCATTGGTAGCCTTTATTATGCCTATTTTAGAAGTCCACATGTTGCTGTTTGAAAACAGAAAGTTTACCGCTGTTGCAATAATTCCCTAGAAAAGTCAGAATGTGATAACATGTTTAAACCTTTTGCATATTAAGCTATGATAAATTTACTACAGTGGGAATTTTCTTTCATAATTTTTGGAGCTAGGGAAGTATGGATCTTGCTGCACTCTTTACAGACTGTCCTGTTTAGGCAGATTGCTGTTATGTTTGCATTGTTTGCATATGTTTGCTTCTTTAATGATTCTATTTGATGATAGGACTATTAAATATGCAGAGGCATTTAGTATGCAATGTTGAATAATAATTTTAGTGATTTGCTACAGTAGAGTATGATAAGGTTTTTGCAATGGTTTATACTAACTTATCTCACGAGTCCTTGTTGAGTTTTGTGTGGATGAAGCTTTTGAGATTTAGGGAGACCTTGATATGAGAGGAATTAAGGAGACACAAATGCTCAATCTTGGGTGTTACCAAGGCACCCCAAGATAATATTTCAAGAAGTCTCAAGCATCTAAGCTTGGGGATGCCCTGGTTGGCATCCCACCTTTCTTCTTCAACAATTATCGGTTAGTATCGATTGATCCTAAGTTTTTGCTTCTTCACATGATGTTTGCTATTATTAGATGTCATTTTATTTTGCTTTGCTTGCTGTTTGAATAAATTGTCAAGATCTGAAATTATTAATTGTTAGAGAGTCTTCACATAGTTGCATAATTATTCGACTACTCATTGATCTTCACTTATATCTTTTGGAGTAGTTTGTCATTTGCTCTAGTGCTTCACTTACATCTTTTAGAGTATGGTGGATTTGTTTTATAGAAATTATTGATCTCTGATGCTTCACTTAGATTATTTTGAGAGTCTTAATATCATGGTAATTTGCTTAAAATCCTAATATGCTAGGTATACAAGATTAATAATAAAATTCTCTTATGAGTGTTTTGAATACTAAGAGAGGTTTGATGCTTGATGATTGTTTTGAGATATGGAGGTAGTAATATCAAAGTCGTGCTAGTTGAGTAGTTGTGAAATTGAGAAATGCTTGTGTTAAAGTTTGCAAATCCTGTAGCATGCACGTATGGTAAACATTGTGTAACAAATTTGAAACATGAGGTGTTATTTGATTGTCCTCATTATGAGTGGCGGTCGGGGATGAGCGATGGTCTTTTCCTACCAATCTATCCCCCTAGGAGCATGCGTGTAGTGCCGAGGTTTTTGATGACTTGTAGATTTTTGCAATAAGTATGTGACTTCTTTATGACTAATGTTGATTCCATGGATTATACGCACTCTCACCCTTCCATCCTTGCTAGCCTCTTCGGTACCGTGCATTGCCCTTTCTCACATTGAGAGTTGGCACAAACTTCGCCGGTGCATCCAAACCCCATGATATGATACGCTCTTTCACACATAAACCTCCTTATATCTTCCTGAAAACAGCCACCATACCTACCTATTATGGCATTTCCATAGCCATTCCGAGATATATTGGCATGCAACTTTCCACCATCCAGTTTATCATGACACATTCATCATTGTCATATTGCTTAACATGATCATGTAGTTGACATAGTATTTGTGGCAAAGCCACCATTCATAATTTTTTCATACTTGTCACTCTTGATTCATTGCATATCCCGGTACACCGCCGGAGGCATCCATATAGAGTCATACATTGTTCTAGTATCAAGTTGTAATCATTGAGTTGTAAATAAATAGAAGTGTGATGATCATCATTCAATAGAGCATTGTCCCCAAAAAAAGAGAAAGGCCAAAGAAAAAAAAGAAGGCCCAAAAAAAGAAAATAAATAAAAAGGGGCAATGCTACTATCCTTTTTTCCACACTTGTGCTTCAAAGTAGCACCATGTTCTTCATATAGAGAGTCTCTTGAGTTATCACTTTCATATACTAGTGGGAATTTTCATTATAAAACTTGGCTTGTATATTCCAACAATGGGCCTCCTCAAGTGCCCTAGGTCTTCGTGAGCAAGCAAGTTGGATGCACACTGACTTAGTTTCTTCTGTTGAGCTTTCATACATTTATAGCTCTAGTGCATCCGTTGCATGGCAATCCCTACTCCTTGCATTAACATCAATCGATGGGCATCTCCATAGCTCATTGATTAGCCTCATTGATGTGAGACTTTCTCCCTTTTTGTCTTCTCCACATAACCCCCTCATTATATTCTATTCCACCCATAGTGCTATGTCCATGGTTCGCGCTCATATATTGCGTGAAAGTTTATAGCTTTGAGATTACTAAAGTATGAAACAATTGCTTGGCTTGTCATTGGGGTTGTGCATGATGAGAGCATTCTTGTGTGATAAAAATGAAACATGACTAAACTATATGATTTTGTAGGGATGAACTTTCTTTGGCCATGTTATTTTGAGAAGACATAATTGCTTAGTTAGTATGCTTGAAGTATTATCATTCTTATGTCAATATGAACTTTTTTCTTGAATCTTATGGATCTGAATATTCATACCACAATTAAAAAGAATAACATTGAAATTATGCCAAGTAGCACTCCGCATCAAAAATTCTGTTTTTATCATTTACCTACTCGAGGACGAGCAGGAATTAAGCTTGGGGATGCTGATACGTCTCCAACGTATCTATAATTTTTGATTGCTCCATACTATATTATTTACTGTTTAGAATGTTTATGGGCTTTATTTTACACTTTTATATCATTTTTGGGACTAACCTATTAACCCAGAGCCCAGTGCCAGTTTCTGTTTTTACCCTGTTTTAGGGTTTCAAAGAAAAGGAAAACCAAACGGAGTTCAATTGACCTAAAACTTCACGGAACTCATTTTTGGAAGGAAAGAAGCCCAGAAGACTTGGAGTGCACGTCGGGGGACCTTCGAGGAGGCCACGAGGTAGGGGGGCGCGCCCACCCCCCTAGGGCGCGCCCTCCACCCTCGTGGCCCCCCTGACGTACTTCTTCGCCTATGTATCTCCATATACCCTAAAAACACCCGTGAGAAGACTAGATCGGGAGTTCCGCCGCCGGAAGCCTCCGTAGCCACCGAAAGACAATCTAGACCCGTTCTGGCACCCTGCCGGAGGGGGCAATCCTTCTCCGGTGGCCATCTTCATCATCCCGGTGCTCTCCATGACGAGGAGGGAGTAGTTCTCCCTCGGGGCTGAGGGTATGTACCAGTAGCTATGTGTTTGATCTCTCTCTCTCTCTCTCTCTCTCTCGTGTTCTTGAGGTGGTACAATCTTGATGTATCGCAAGCTTTGCTATTATATTTGGATCCTATGATGTTTCTTCCCCCCTCTACTCTCTTGTAATGAATTGAGTTTCCCCTTTGAAGTTATCTTATCGGATTGAGTCTTTATAGATTTGAGAACACTTGATGTATGTCTTGCCGTGCGTATCTGTGGTGACAATGGGATACCACGTGATTCACTTGATGTATGTTTGGTGATCAACTTGCGGGTTCCGCCCATGAACCTATGCATAGGGGTTGGCACACGTTTTCGTCGTGATTCTCCGATAGAACTTTGAGGCACTCTTTGAGGTCCTATGAGTTGGTTGAATAGAAGAATCTGAGATTGTGTGATGCATATCGTATAATCATGCCCACGGATACTTGAGTTGACATTGGAGTATCTTGATGACATTAGGGTGTTGGTTGATTTGTGTCTTAAGGTGTTATTCTAGTACAAACTCTAGGGCTATTTGTGACACTTATAGGAATAGCCCAACGGATTGATTGGAAAGAATAACTTTGAGGTGGTTTCGCACCCTACCATAATCTCTTCGTTCGTTCTCCGCTATTAGTGACTTTGGAGTGACTCTTTGTTGCATGTTGGGGGATAGTTATGTGATCCAATTATGTTAGTATTGTTGAGAGGACTTGCACTAGTGAAAGTATGAACCCTAGGTCTTGTTTACTATCATTGCAATACCATTTACGCTCTCTTTTATCATTAGTTACCTTGCTGTTTTATAATTTCAGATTACAAATACCTTTATCTACTAACCATATACCACTTGTATCACCATCTCTTCGCCGAACTAGTGCACATATACAATTTACCATTGTATTGGGTGTGTTGGGGACACAAGAGACTCTTTGTTATTTGGTTGTAGGGTTGCTTGAGAGAGACCATCTTCATCCTACGCCTCCTACGGATTGATAAACCTTAGGTCATCCACTTGAGGGAAATTTTCTACTGTCCTACAAACCTCTGCACTTGGAGACCAACAACGTCTACAAGAAGAAGGTTGTGTAGTAGACATGAGTGATCATCAACTTCATGGCAGATTATTTTTCGGCCTAAACACATCAGGGGATGTCCATCTAAAATATATTTTATTAGCACATATTATTTTTGTTAAAGATCAGTTTATCTTTGCCTTGGTCTGCAATATTGTTTATGCAGGACAATTATTCACTGCAAAAGCTATGGTTGTGTCATGGATGTATAACTCGCTCCACCATTATAATGCGCTAGTATGTTACCATGCCATCAAAATCAATGAACATATGTGCAAGCCGCCATTCTGCAGACCGGTTTACATCAATATGATGTGGCTAACTCGCTCATCCATGCCGGTTTACAACGCCGTGGCCGATTCATGTGTCTGTGCCGCCTCTGAAGCCGCGGTCGTCTTTGTCGTCCGTCTCTCGCGGCCTGGTCTACATCAACACACTGGGCCGCACTTGTCTGCGTGAGCTGTTTATTGACCGCCGTCTACGATGGATGACTCAATGGACATGCGCACAAGTCGCCGCCACTACAGTTTGGTTAGACTTCAAACAACCAGCTGGGATGAACCGCTGGCCGAATTATTGACACAAATCATACGGAGTCATTTATGACCCGCCACGATTGGCCTCAAGCTTTCATGGGTTTGCATTGCGTTATCAACACTAAGGATATACAATGAGTGTTGCGAAGATCATTAACTCGCCAGCTTGCTTCCAGCTTCAACATATGACAGCGGTCCACTATTTAGCTATATGCCGGTTTATATCAGGGCCAAGTATGAAGAATCTCAAGCCAACTCCTCGAGTCATCTTAAGACTTGGGGGCTACGATGACATGACTCAACAAATCTTGCGAGTTTCAGCAAAGATTAAGAACCACAGGATGATGGAGGAAAGATAACCGGTCCCAGAGGCTACTACCATATTGATGAAAATTTAAAGGCCGTCAGAAAATTTCCAGCTCAAAATGAAGAATTCCGGTTTAAAATCCAGCTCAAGGGAAGCCAGTCCCACTGAAGCTCTCAAATCCAGTTTAAGAATTTTCGGTTAAAAAAGAATTAATTTCTCGCAAGTTCGAGTTTAAAGGCTATCAGAATATTTCCAGATGAAAATGAAGATTCCGGTTTAAAATCCGGCTCAAGGGAAAGATGTCTCCCACAAAGCTTGGAAGCTCTCAATATCCGGTTCAAAATCCCGGTTCAAGAAGAATTTATCTCTTGCAAAAAGTTAAAGGTTGCCAAAGATGACCTGTTGCCATGACTGTCGGTGGGAAACGACACCAATGGGATCACAAGAATCCCTACTGCGGTTGCGGGGCGCAGGGTTCAGAGAAGCGCGGGTCTAACAGAGAGCATGCGGTTTGTTTATCCAGGTTCGGGATGCGAGGATGCGTAAAACCCTATTCCTGCTTTGGTGGATGTATTCTGAGTTCTTGAACTAGCTATGGGGTGTAACGAGCTCCAAAAAGCCGAATCCTCTCCTGGTCGCCTTGGGCCTCCTTTTATAGAAAAAGGGGTTGCCACAGTGGCACACAGGAGGTTATCCTGGTATTACAGGAAAAAGCGCATTAAATGCGATGCTTAGGTGTCCCTCCACTTTATCGAGGGCGGGGGCAAGGCCCGTCCCGTCCGTCGCCGCTCCTCCAAGCTTCGACATGCGCCCTGGCCAGCGATGCATGCGGCACCATGTAGGTAGGAAGGCAGCTGAGATGGCGCGGTGGTGGAGTCTCCACGAAAGGCTGCATGTCGCCACGTAGGTGCCTGCCCAGCTGGTTGGGTCGGCAGCTGCATGTGAACGACGGCGGAGACTTGGCTGGTGTGGGCCTGACGGTGGCCCTGCTGGTGCGCTTGGTGAGGGCCTTGCCTGGTGGCCCGGCAAGGGTCTTGCCATGGTGTGCAGGCGTCCCCGACAAGGATCTTGCCGGGGTCTTGCGGGTTTCTTCGGGGAGGATGGCTGCCTTCCTATCCTCATTTGACATTGACTATTCTTTGTCTTCACGAAGATCTGCATGCCACCACAGAGGTGCCTCTCGAGCCTTGTCCAATGCATTTGTAGATTGTTCGTGGGCTCGAGGGTGGCTCGCTCGGCTGGCTTGGGTGAGCTACCCCGGCAAGGGTCTTGCCGGGGCCGCTGAGGCTGCCCCGGCAAGGGTCCTTGCTAGGGAAACCTGCTTTTCCCATCTGATCTTTGTGGCCTTGGTCCTTGTCGTTTCTTTGCTTCGTCTTGGGCTTCGATCTTACCTTGGCTTACCTCCCTTGTTCTACTTGGTGTGGTCACAGGCGTGGCTCTGACTGCCCGTGCACAAGTAAAGGGGTACAAAAATGTGCCCCTAGTTTTGTACACCGACAGGAGCCCCCGGGCCTATGCCGCACATAAGCGCGACACGTTGTTGGGTCAGGCCCAAAACGGTGCGCGGGCAGGCGGGGCGTTTTTTACCGCGGTAAGGTTTTTCGCGCGCTGTGCTTCCCACGACCCGCACGCGCGGCGCGGGGTGGAGGGGCGTGCGTGACATGGGCGGCATTCGTGGGGCGGTTTCCACACGCAGGCGTCACATCGTGGTAAATGGGCGGCACAACCTGCGGCTTACCCATAAAAAGGGATAACCGCGGGCGCGCTGTTCCTTTTACCCTTCGCGCGACCCCAATCTCGGAAACCTCCACTTGTCTCCCTCTTCTTCTCCAAGCTTTGCCTCCGCTCGCCGCCTTTGTGCTTCTGCTGCCCTCCCCTCCTCCCTCCTCCTTCAGCCACCATGGCGCCAAAATCCATCACGGGCAAGGGGGTGGTCAAGGATGCTGGGGCTGTGGAGCCGCCGGAGTGCGCGCTGTCGGGGCAACGGACGCAGTCCGCCTTCTTCTTCCCCTCGACGGTCGACGCGTTGGAGCTTCGGGACCTCTTCAGGCCCATGTGGGGAGTGAAGATGAGGGGGGAGAATTCGGGGCACCCGGCCACGCGTGTCATCCCCACCACCTGCGCCGACCCTGCCCCAAATCGGTACCCCTTCTTTATTGATTACCTTTCTTGTGGGTTCTACCCTCCCTTCTCCGATTTCTTCAGTGATGTCATGCACACCCTCGGCTTCCATCTCTTGGATTTTACTCCGAATGCGGTGGCGTGCATGGCCCTTTTTGGGCACCTTTGCGAGGGCTTTGCCGGAGTACAGCCCAGCACGGCGCTCTTCCGCCACTATTTCTTCCCTCGGATCCAACCGGGGGGTGTCCTCTCTGGTTGCATCACTTGGATCCCAAGATCCAAGGGGGTGTACCCAGACGGCGCCAGGAAGGAGAGGTGGGAGGAATGGTGGGGTCGGTGGTGCTGGATTGAAGAGAAGGACCCGCCGACTTTCTGCAAAGTTCGCCGGGTGCCGCCAGTTCGCAGCAGCAATTGGAGCGATGTTGAAGCTGCCGATGGGAGGCTCGCGGTTGCCACCACCAGGATTCTCCGGCTTACCCAGGCCGGGCTCACCCTTGAAATGATCGGGGTGGATTTCATCCGCCGCTGGATTGCTCCGTTGCATAACAAGGGGAGGCCAGCCTAGCTCTTCATGAACCCCGCTGACATCATGCGACTCCGCCCCGGCCTCGACCACAACTTTACGGTGCTGGCGCACGCCCATTTCTGCCAGCGGCTCTTCCAGCTTGACGTGGGCCGCGACGGCGAGGTTGAGCAGACCGGCAAGGTTGCGAGGGCCGCCGCAAAGGCCGGCAAGGTCCTCAAGGGCCGTTGTTCAAGCTGCCAACGGGGGTGGTCTCGTTGTGCAACAATTCGCGTCAGTCCGAGATCATTGCCATGATGCCGGACTGCAACGTGCATGGCCCCGACCCGAGCTGGAAGAAGCTGGAGGACATCGAAGTGCAGCAATTCTTTGACACCATGCACGAGGGGTACGTCGATGCTGACGCCGAGCAATTGCTTGTCATGGACACTACCCGGGCGGAGCTGGACTACATCGCCACCAGGGCGAGGGAGGCACAACTTGCCAGGGAGGCCAGCAGCGCCGGTGGTGTGGAGGACGAGGTCGCGACGGCTGCGGAGGAGGAGGAGCTCGCTCGGTGGGCGGTGGCCGCCGGGGGAGCCAGCAGCGCTGCCACTGAGGCTCCTCTGGTCGAGGATGTGACCGGCGAGTCACCGTCGGAGGAGGCCGAGGCCGCAGATCCGACGCCACCTACGGGGAGGGGGCGAGTCTTGCGGCGGGCTAGTTCCGGCGAGCCGGTCCGGCCCCGCAGGGCTGCACAGCCGCAGCTGACCTCGGAGGGGTCCCGGCCCCACACGAGGGCCGCGGCGGCGAAGGAGCCGGCGAAGGTCGCGATGAAGAAGAAGATGGCCGCTCCTTCTTCATCCAAGCATGTCCATACGCCGCCTCGCTCCCCTCCTCCGGCGAACGTCGGCGCTGTGATCACCTTTGATTATGGATCCCTCGGTCCGAGGAGGAAGAGGAAGGCAGCAGAGGAGGAGGAGGAGGACGATGAGTAAGCATCCGGTTCCTCCCCATTATTTCTGCCTCCCCAACCTACGTTACTGATCTTGACTTGTCTTCATCTTTGCAGGGGCGCAGAGATGCTGGCCCAGAGAGCAAAAAGGGCCAAGGCCTCGGCGGGTGGCCAGCCCCTGGCTGGTACTTCGAGGGTGCCCTTGGTGGTATTGAGCAGCCCGGACAACAGCACTCGGCAAAGCCCCCAACGTAAGTTCATCATTCTTCTCTCTTCGACATGTGTCAGGGGCGCGACACTTTGGTGCTGACCTTGCCAGGTGTTCAAGAGGGGAGCGGCAGCTGGAGGAGCCACAGCGGGCTACTCTCAACACGCCGCCCCCATCGACCATGTTGTGTAACGCCCTCGATGCGGCTATATCTCCCACGTGTCAAAGCACGACTTAGAGGCATAACCGCATTGAAAGCAATGTCGCAAGTAAGGTAACCTTCACAACAACCCATGTAAATAGATAATAAGGGGAAAAGTACATAGTTGGCTTACACTCGCCACGTCACACAAAGTACATAAATAGCATTACAATCATCCAATACACTCATGGTCCGACTACGGTACCAAAATAAAAGATCAACCCCAACATGCAACACAGTCCCGATCGCCCCAACTGGGCACCACTACTGATCATCAGGGAAAGACACATAGTAACGGCGTGAGTCTTCGTCGAACTCCCACTTGAGCTGAAGCGCATCATCTGGAACAGAGTCATCGGGCCCTGCATCTGGTTTGGAAGTAATCTATGAGCCACGGGGACTCAGCAATCTCGCACCCTCGCGATCAAGACTATTTAAGATTATAGGTAAGGCAAGGTAATATGTGGAGCTGCAGCAAGCGACTAGCATATATGGTGGCTAACCTGCTCGCAAAAGAGAGCGAGAAGAGAAGGCAAAGCGCGAACAAAGAACTAAAGAACAACCTACGACAAACATTACCCCAACACCATGTTCACTTCCCGGACTCCGCCGAGAAGAGACCATCACGGTAACACACGCAGTTGATTCAGTTTAATTAAGTTAAGGTTCAAGTTATCTACAACCGGACATTAACAAATTCCCATCTGCCCATAACCGCGGGCACGGCTTTCGAAAGTTCAAATCCCTGCAGGGGAGTCCCAACTTAGCCCATCACAAGCTCTCACGGTCAACGAAGGATATACCTTCTCCCGAGACATTCCGATCAGACTCGGCATCCCAGTTCTACAAGACAACTTCGACAAAGATAAAACAAGTCCAGCAACACCGCCCGAATGTGCCGACAAATCCCGATAGGAGCCGCACATATCTCGTTCTCAGGGCA